>NW_017675184.1:72941-73677 GCF_001879085.1 Nicotiana attenuata | reverse complement strand
CGATTTGGTTGTTCTTGATTAGTTATATTTAATTTCTGTATTTGATTTGTGTAGGAATAAAGCCAGGGATAAGGGGCCCATCAATGGTAACAGGAGGTTTAATTGGGGTTATGGGAGGATTCATGTACGCTTACCAGAATTCAGCTGGAAGGCTCATGGGTTTTTTTCCCAATGAAGGAGAGGTAGCTAAGTACAGGAAATATTAAACTGTCTTTTATTTTGTTTTTTGATTTTCTGGATTTGTTTGTCTTGGTGGAGAAACCATGTTAGAGGGGAGTTGGCCCTTTCTGATTTGAATTTTTTGATGAAACTGATATCGATGAAATAATCAGACTTTAGTTGCTGCCCTACTGTCACTTGCTTATTGTACTATGAATAATTCTTCTTTTGGGTTGACTCTCTAATTGGTCGCCTTTTCCAATTATATAGTGTGTGACATGTTCTAGTGTTGGATTGCATTCCAGTAACCCATTTTGTTATGGTTCAAATAAATTGCTTATTTTGCCTAACGTCTATTAAGCACTGACCTGAGGTGATTGAGAATTCAATTGATTTGAATCATTTAGTCTTACATACTGGGCTATTTTCTATGCCACTAGTTGAAAATGTACTGGAGAAGTGCTCTTTACCTGTTTGGGTTATTCTGTGTGCGTATATATTTCGTTGAGCAGGGTAGTTTTTGGGGGCGGGGGGGGGGGGGGGGGTATTTTTGTAGTTCTTTTCGTTTAGACGACTA
>NW_017675184.1:67991-69460 GCF_001879085.1 Nicotiana attenuata | reverse complement strand
TTTAGGAATCCTATTAGTATAATTATTTTGGGGCATAGATATTAGCCTTGTAATCCTATTATTTTTAGGATATACTTCTTAAAAAATTTCTAATACTAATTTAATTCGAAAACGTATTATATTGTCCAAATCCATTTAGAAACAAGAGAGCTTATATTATATTTTATTATTATTATTATTATTAAAGCACGAATATAATATTGGCATACCAAAATAGCCCTAACATATTAAACATAAGAACTCATAGAGAAAGGATATAGCTGTAATAATTATTTTTAGACTACAATAACTTCTATGTTAATTTTATAATATTTAAGATTTTAATTTAATACAATCTTGTCTATTGAATTCTTATTAAAAATATGCAGGAAGGTTTAATAAAACCAATTTCATAAGAATCCTCCATATTGGTAATACATTACCCCTCTATAATATTCAATACCAAAAAGAAGAAGTAATGCTAAACGGACTGCATAAAGCATTGAAATTGAGAAAAAATTTCTACAATAATATATTATTATATTATATTTGAACTGCTTTCCTACTCAAATAAAAAAATTATTAATAATTTTTTCGTGCAATATAAAAAAATATACCTAATTATTAAAGAACAACTAAGAGATTTTTTTAGAATATAAATGTGTGAGAAAAAAAGAAGAAAAAGGTTGGTAAGAGCCAATATCACTGATAATTTTGCAAACATAAAGATCTAAAAGTGGAATGCATCGATCTTTTTACTATTTGAAAATAAAATTTATGGTGAGTAAAATTATAATCACGGTTAAATATTCAAACACAGGGAGAACTAATATTAAGAATCTAAATCAACAGAAAATAAATTATATTTTATGTTAAACCCAAATAATCGAATTTTTTAATTAATTATTTAGCAAGAGAATCCAATTAAATTATTTTTAAAATTCATCATACGAGTAAAATCCAAATAACTGTCACAAATATATCAAATCAGAGCAATAGTGCTAAATTTATAAGGAAAGCAAAAGTGATAATATGGGATGAAGCGTTTTTGGCTAAGCGTCAAATGATTGAAACAATCGCCCAGAGTTTTAGAGATATATTGGATATCGATGAATCATTTGGTGGAAAAGTAATTGTTTGGGAGGTGATTTATGTCAAGTATGATCAATAGTTCCAAAATTGACCAAAGCAGAACAATAAAAGCTAGCTTGCCAAAATTATACTTATGGTCTCAAATGAAAAATATTCAAATGACAAGAAATATAAAAGTAAGAACATATCCAACATTCAATGACTTCTCGCTTCGTGTAGGAAACGAAGTAGAGCATCCAATAAAAGATCATTTGATTCTTCTAGAACACTTGGTTATCAACCCCAATGGTAATAGTAGTGCATTTAATAGGGGAAATATTTTTATCATTAGACTAAAATGTAATTTGTACAAATTACACGATAGAAATTAAAGAGTTATCTTAGATAGCATAAATGAA
>NW_017675184.1:3452-67312 GCF_001879085.1 Nicotiana attenuata | reverse complement strand
ATCTACTTAACATGACTACAATTGATCATTTATGTATGTTCTGATGATATCTTTTCATTTTGAATTCACTTATTATGCTAATGTAACAATATTTTTCGGCATTTAGATGATTGTTGTAATATTATATATAAAATTTCTCTCATTAATTAAATTATATTGCTCCTTCATAAAAATAAATATTTAAACCATAATGTACCATTATTAACGTGCAACGCACGTTTATAGATACTAGTTACCACTAAAATATGAGTACTTTATCAAAATTTCTCTTAATTCTTCTATGTAATTTGGTCCGTCGTTTCCCTTACCGACCAAGAAAAGAAGGTTTAAAAGCCCAAACCCGATAGGAAGAAAGGCTTTAATTGCTACTATCCCTATCTTCTTCTTCAGTCCCAAAATCAATTAGTCGGCACAACGCAAATCTACAGAAGTTCAATCGGCAAAAATGGCGTCAGCTGATGTGGAGAAGAGCAGGAGGGAGATTGAGAGAGAGGAGAGCTGTTCGGCGAAAGCAACGAAGCAAGGGGAAGGGCTGAGACAGTACTATATGCAGCACATCCACGATCTCCAGCTCCAAGTCCGCCAAAAGACTCATAACCTCAATCGCCTTGAAGCCCAGCGTAACGAGCTCAATTCTAAAGGTCTGATCTCACCCAGAAATTCTAAATCTCGAAACCCTAACTTTAGCAAAACTTTGACTTCGGTAATTTTATCTTGAAGCCCTAGACTTAACCAGTTTCTTACATATATAAATACTGCTTTTCGTGTTGTTTATTCTCGAGTTTTTGAGTTAAATATTTCATCAAACCTTAGTGTGGCGAAGGCAGCTAAGATATCAAACTTTAGTAATCCGGGAATTGACTGAATAACAAATTAAAGGTTAAAGGGTCCTATTTTTGTAATTGAAACTATATACTGTGCATTCACCATAATACTTGTTATTTGATTATGATAGTCCAATATGACAAGTGAGTAGAGATGAATTCCTCCACTTTGGTGTTAGTTTAAGATTTGGTAACTTAAATATGTTAAAAATTGATGTAAGGCGTAGAGACCCAAAATCTCTCTGCCTCTTTTGTGAAATTAAGGGGTTGGGCAAATCTCTCTTGTGGGATATGTTTTCATGAAAAGATGTATACTTTAACTTCTGTATAACATATGAGTGTTGTTTAACATGATGAAAGGTATTCTTGCTCAACTACTTAGAGAGTTAGAGGTTGGTTACCCCGCAGTAAAATTCTGCTCTTGGTTAATCATTGAAAAGAATATCAGATAAGATCATCTATTACTGAAAGTATGGAGCTCTCGTGGTGTCTGAGCAATGAGCTAGGTGTATGTGGAAATTTCTTTTCTCCAGCTTTGGAATCTTGTCAGAGGACTTGCAATGGAAGAGCTTAAAACATAGCTATCAACTGATGCAAGTGCATATCATTCCGGCATGTGTGGATTTTAAGCACTAAGATACGTATAATTCAACAACAACAACAACAACTACCCAGTAAAATCCCACCAAGTGGGGTCTGGGGAGGGTAATGTGTACGCAGACCTTACCCCTACCCCGATAGGGCAGAGAGGTTGTTTCCGATAGACCCTCGGCTCAGAAAGATGGAAATAAGAAAAACAAGAAAAGACAATTCATTAGTAACTCCATCTTGGATTCAAAATCTTAAAATACTTGTCATCTTGGATTCACTGTAGTCTTTTATATTCTATATTCAAACCTAAACAAATAGAGAGATGGAGAGAGGGAGGGATAAGGAAAGTTCCTGGGGAGGGGTGTAAGGTTGGGCTTTCTGAAATTAATAGCCTTTCTTGAATAGGTCTTGATATTCTTTTTTGGCATTTGTTCTACTTCTGTTGAGGAATGTACTGAAATTGTCTTGATGACCCATGGTATTTTCTATTTTTTTTAATTGTATTTCAATCATGTGTGGACTTGTAAAAATTCTCATGTATGTCTATTTTCAGTCAGAATGCTCAAAGAGGAATTACAATTGCTTCAGGAGCCTGGATCATATGTTGGTGAAGTTGTTAAAGTAATGGGAAAGTCAAAGGTTCTTGTTAAAGTAAGTGTATCTACATCTTCTTAATCGTCATTAAATTACTTATTAAATCTTCCTACCATCTGTAAGTTACTGTATAAGAGCAAAGAGCAGGTCTCATGTGGTCACCAGGCTTAAAACAGGAAATTAAGTTGAATCAGTCGTATATGCTGCAGTAAGATGATGTACTTTCAGCTCGCACTTGGTTGATGGCCTGCTTTGCTCTTCTTCTTCAGTTGAATACCTTTCGTGTTAAGGGCCCCATTAGACTCTCATTTACTGTTTTACCCTTGTCTTATTAATTTTGCACTCTTCATTTTATGGTGTCTGCGAATTTTGACTCCTTGCATCATAAATATGCTCTATGCGTTGAGATTTATGATGTCAATTTCCATTTTATCCTTCTTTAGCATGTCATGGGTTCAAACTTTTCCTTTTACTATGAGGAAAGCATTTCTATTAGATTCAGCGGTAATTGAAACAATGAATTTGTGTGGATCATACTGTTTTGAATTTTACAAAGATTTTCTAGTAAAAATCATTTGAACCACGGCATTCCCTTACTGTATTTCTAGTTTATTTAGTTTTTTTTTTTGTTTCCTCTTCTTTGTGTTATACTCAAGGTTCATCCTGAAGGCAAATATGTTGTTGATATTGACAAAAGTATTGACATTACGAAGATCACTCCATCAACTAGAGTTGCCCTGCGCAATGATAGCTATGTCCTCCATCTTATTTTACCCAGCAAAGTAGATCCATTAGTCAACCTCATGAAAGTTGAGAAAGTGCCAGATTCCACTTATGACATGATTGGTGGTCTGGACCAGCAGATCAAAGAGATTAAAGAGGTACTTATCTTCTCTATTGTTTTTTTGTTTGGTGGTTTTCTTGATCTTTCTTGTTAACTAAGTCTTTGATTTTTTACATAGTAATTGTATAATCGTCTTCAATTTGGTTGTCTATTATGCATTAGGTTATTGAGCTTCCCATTAAGCATCCTGAGTTGTTCGAGTCTCTTGGAATAGCTCAACCAAAGGTATATGTAGTCGACTTTATGAAGCTCTTCTTCAGTTAATTTTTCAGCGTTGGTAACCATATAAGTAATTGGTCTCCTCCTTTATAAATGACAGGGAGTGCTGCTCTATGGGCCTCCAGGAACCGGGAAAACATTGTTGGCGAGGGCAGTTGCACATCACACTGATTGTACCTTCATTAGGGTCTCTGGTTCCGAACTAGTGCAGAAATATATTGGAGAAGGTTCTCGAATGGTGAGAGAACTTTTTGTTATGGCCAGGTTAGCTCTTAATTTTGAGAATCCAACAGTTATGCATATCTGATCTTATCACCTCAAATTCAAATCTGAAGCCATTTCTTGGTTGCTTAGCAGGACTGGCCGTTGCCTGCAAATATTTCCCCTTTTTAAATGTGATCTATTGATTAGCACGTTTCAGTCACGTAGGAGATCAGTGAACCTAATTTTTTGACTTTTTTTTGATAACCTTAACCTACTTATAGAGAAAACTTATCTTGTACGCAAATAAAGTTCTACTTAGGGAGCCACCGGGAAAGAGAGAGGGGGGGGGGGGGTTTACTTGACTGCCCGTTGCCTGCAAATATTTCCCCTTTTTAAATGTGATCTATTGGTTAGCACGTTTCAATTTGTTTATCTTCAGGGAACATGCCCCTTCCATCATTTTTATGGATGAGATAGACAGCATTGGATCTGCTAGGATGGAATCAGGGAGTGGCAATGGTGATAGCGAAGTGCAAAGGACAATGCTCGAACTTTTGAATCAGCTTGATGGATTTGAGGCATCAAACAAAATTAAGGCAATTTCAGCGTTCTGTCTCAGTTATATATTGCTTGGTAAATAATTACTAGATTAGAGTGAGTGGATTGGAGCTGAGACAGGTTTTACTTTTGCTTCAGGTTCTAATGGCCACAAACCGTATAGATATTCTAGATCAAGCACTCCTTAGACCAGGAAGGATTGACAGAAAGATTGAATTTCCAAATCCGAATGAAGAGGTATGGTGCTTCATATAGTTTTTAATATGTGGTTGAGAATTAAGATGATTACCTTTTACATTTCCTGGGTCCCTCATTTTAATTGCTTGTGCTTGTTGATTTATATGCCGAATGTACTGGGAAATATTAGTAGTACACGTAAAGATAGTTTAGTGTTTGAGTAGACACAACAATATCTATGCTTGTCATCCTACTCTGCTTCCTCATTTAAGCGACTTGTAAAATTTGAAATCTTGCTTTATGCTTTTAGTTTTCATTTTAGCATGCGCTGATGATTTGTCCTATTCAACTTATCATTTGATCACTGTGCAGTCTCGATTGGACATTTTGAAGATTCATTCGAGGAAGATGAACTTGATGCGAGGGATTGATTTGAAGAAGATTGCTGAGAAGATGAATGGTGCTTCTGGGGCTGAACTTAAGGTGTGTGGTTATAGAATGCACTTTTTGCTATACTATAGCAAATCAAATTCTTGATTGCTTGATGGCCTATTTAGGTTATTAGTTAAAACTTCTGATCTAGTATGTGATGAACTAATCCACCTTTTGCCTTGACATTGGGTGCTGCATGAATTGACGCGAGTCAAAATGTATTTCTTGCTATGTTATTGTCAAAATGTATTTCTTGCTATGTTATTTTTTTGGCTTGCTCATGATCTATTCCTTCTCTATCTATTTGCAGGCTGTATGTACAGAAGCAGGGATGTTTGCTCTAAGGGAGAGAAGGGTGCACGTGACTCAAGAAGACTTTGAGATGGCTGTCGCCAAAGTAATGAAGAAAGAGACGGAGAAGAACATGTCACTGCGAAAGCTGTGGAAGTAGATGATGACCAACACGAATGGCATTATCTAGTTGTGGACATTAGACACATAAACACTTTGCTCAATTGATCGTCTAGAATTACAGTACCAGTAACTTGTTGTCCTTGGATCTTTTATTTTACTCAAGGCGCTTAAGACTTCCTTCAGTATTTTGACGGGACTCTCACTTTCATATCTTCGGCTGTTTTTCTCATGTGTAGCTGTCATTCAAAATTATTAAATTCAGAAAATTCCTTCTGTTTATTCGCACAGCTTCAGTATTTGCCACTCCTTGGTTCTGAGTTGCATTTTGTTAATTGATTTTGGTATCCTTGATTGCTCGACCATATTTCCACCCTTCAGTGGAAAGTCTGACATAGGAGCTTTACTTATAGCTTGTTTGGTTGTGCTTTTTTTCTCTTGTGGCCAAAAGTGCTTTTCTCCAAAGTTAAGGTGTTGGCTAGGCTTTTAGTAGAGAAAAAAGTGATTTTGACTTAAAGCAGAAGTAGTTTTTGAGAAGCATTAAGTAGTTTTATTTCAGAAGTACTTTTTTGAAAAAAAAAAAATTGAGAAAAATATGTAGAAGTACTTTTTAGAAGTTTGGTCAAACATGAATTGTTGTGCTTTTGAAATTGATTAGCTGCTTCTCACGGGTAAACATGCTATTATATTTCAAAGCCTTAAGGCAAGTGTGAGTGGAGTAAACCTCTTTGTTTTAATATGGATTAGTTGACTTTAGATATGGAAAGAGCTAAAAATACCCTTGAACTATCGAAAATAGATTAATTATGCCCTTTATTTGCTTTTGGGTATAAATCTATCCTTGTCGTTAAAAAAGTGGCTCCTATTTGCCACTGATTCTAAAGCTCGCATAAAATAATATTTTCTTGCTTACTTCGAAATTGTGTTTGAAAAAAAAAATCAAAAAAGAAAATCCCTCAAGAATCTATCTTTTCAATCAGCAAAAGCTCAAAACAATAACATTGAATCAATCTTTTAAATTGGGAGGGGAATTAAAAAAAAAAAATCAATCTTTTAACAACTAATTTGCTTGCACTAATGATTTCCAAATCACTCTTTAGGTCTACCTCTTTTGTTGTATAATTTTGTCTTTTTTTTTGGTTGCTTCAGGTATGAACAAATACAGCCACACCCAAAGATCAAAAGAACTACAAAGATGATGATGATAATAACAATAAGAAGCTCTTAGTCTTAGACTTTGTTCCTTTTTATTAAGATTTTCTAAATGTCTTAGTATTTTGAATTGGAAGTAATATTATCAACTGCAGAAGTTTTTTGAGGAGTAATCAAAGAAGAAATACATTTACATCAGGCCTTGCAAATATCAAATTTACACCATCCCAAAGTTAAAGAAAATTGAACCTTCACTCAACGATCTTCGCCGCATTGCACCGGAAAACTTCGATGCCGGTCTTGTTTTTCCTTGCATGGCATTTTTTTTTTTTTTTTTTGTTGGAACTCCCATATAGGTCTAGTTTCTGGATGGCAATGATGAGTTCTATTTTAGATTAGGTAAAGAGATTGTCTTTAGTTTTATTGTGAATTTAAAAATGGGTGATTAACTGTTAAAAGATTTTTTCAATATGCTTGTTTTGAGGTTTCGATGATTGAAGAGATAGATTCATGATGGATTTTCTTTTTTGGTATTTTTTAAATCTTGATTTCCAAAAAATATTATTTTATGTGAGTTGTGGAGTTTATTAACAGGGAGGGACAAATATGAGCCACTTTTCGAATAGCGAGGATAAATTAGTATCCAAAAGTAAGCAGTGGGCATAATTGCTCTATTTTCAGTAGTTTAAGGATATTTTTGGGTCTCTACCCTTTTGGATAAAATAGGCAAATAATCATTTTTTGACTGCTCATTAAGGATTAGACACAATTTTTAAAAGTAAATAAATTTTGCCACTATGTAATAAACCGGACAAATACCATCCTCCCTCTCTACTGCCAACAATGTTTATGCTAATGCATTTGGAGGAGGCGAAGGCTGCAATGCCGGAAAACTAATTCAAAGTTGAAGTAGGAAATCAAAATTATTTAGGATTTGATATTTGTAAGTTCATTTAACATTTGTCTAATTAAGATTTATAGTTCGAATAATATAGGGATAAGATTTTCGATTTCTAGGTAAAATAGGTTTCGTACTATTATTAATAGGGTGTTGCTAGTTTATTTCATGACTAGAGAATTGCAGAGATTATTTAGAGATTTCGAATAAAATATTTTACTTGATATTAGTATCAAAGTCAGCAATCTTTACTACAAAGTGATGTGAGCTATTGTTTTGATATGACATCAAATATATTTCCTTTGGCTTCTACTCCCATGTTCACGGGATATAATTATCAATTACGCGTTGTGAAGCTGAAGACACATTTGCAATCTTTTGATCTATGGAAAGTAGTTGAAAAATATGGTAAAGTACGGCCATGGCCGGCCAATCCAACTTTAGTGCAAATCAAGAACCACAATGAGGAAAGTGTCAAAAAATTCAACGCAATAAATTTTGTATTTCTCTATTCAGAAATAATATTCACAAAAAATGCGTGTGAAACTCCATAGGAAATATGAGATTTTCTACAAAACGAATAATTGGACAATTATCAATCAAGATTGATGTAAGTTTTGAATATTAAAGGAGAATTTGAGATTCAAAAGATGGAAGAAAGTATTAAGGATTATACCGACAAACTCACATCAATTGCCAATAAAATTAGACTATTTGGTGAAAGTTTTTCAGACAACAGAATTGTTGAAAAAGTGCTTGTGAGCTTGCCTGATAAATTTAAGTTAAGATTTCTTCACTTGGATTCTAAAGACCTCTCAAAAATATCAGTTAATGATTTAGTCAATGCATTGTGAACTCTTGAGCAAAGGAGGGCAATAAGAGATCTTGGAGGATATGTAGAGGGCATGCACTATCGATTTTAGAGGCCAATGAGATCACTTTTTACCATATTAGCGGAGTTTGCTTACAACAACAACTACCAATTTAGTATCCAGATGGCTCCGTATGTGTCCTTATAAGGGAAGCAGTGTCGATCTTCGATTGGTTGGTTTGAGCTTGGAGAGGCTAGGTTATTCGGAATAGACATGGTTCGTGATATTTTGGAGAAGGTGCAGCTAACTCAGGAGAGCTTCCGTCCGACTCAGTCCAGACAAAAAAATTATGATAATTAGAGGGTTCGTGATGTAGCTTTTATAGAGGGTGAGAAGGTTCTTCTTAGAGTTTTGCCTATGAAAGGCGCGATGAGGTTTGAGAATAAGGGCAAGTTGAGTCCGAGGTTTATTATTCCTTTTGAGCTGTTGGAAAGAGTTGGTGATTTTGCTTATAGACTTGCTTTGCCTACTAGTCTTTCGGGAGCTCATATGATATTTCATGTTTCTATACTTCGGAAGTATCACAAAAATAATTCAAATGTTTTAGACTTCAGCACAATGCAGTTGGAAAAGAATCTGTCTTATGAGAAAAAGTCGGTGGCCAGTTTTGATAGGAAGGTTGAGAAGCTCGGGTCCAAGAAGATTGCATCAGTGAAGGTTCAGTGGAGAGGTCAACTGATTGAGGAGGCGACTTGGAAAACCTAGCATGATACGCGGAGTAGATATTCTCACCTTTTGGCATTTTAGCTGTGATTCTAAACCTGTTCGAGGACGAACGTTTGTTAAAGAGGGGGAGAATGTAACAACCCGGCTAGCCGTTTTGTGTATTTGAGCTTCATTTTTCTATTTGGTGCTTCCCGTATGCTTGATAACTTTTTTGTGACTTGCGGGAATTGTTGGTTTGGTTTTGGGAAGCCTTAGGAGTGAATTGGGAGACTTAGTTCTATTTTTGGAAGCTTAAGTTGTAAGAGTTGACCGAGTTTTGACTTTTGTTTAAAAGACCTTGTATTAATAATTTGATAGTTCCAGTAGGTTCTTATGGCGATTTTGGACTTCAGCGTACATTTGGATTAGGATTTGGAGGTTCCTAGGATATTTTTACCCTATTTACCGAAAGGTTGCAATTTGAAGGTATGGAGAGTTTCTAAGTTTGATCGGGAGTTGACTTTGATGATATCAAGTTTCGATTTGTGTTTCGGAACTAGGAATATATATTCGTTTTGTCATTTGGAACTTGTGTGCAAAGTTTGATGTAATCCGGATTGGTTAGGCTTAAATCAAATGCTTCGTTTAAAGTTTGGAATTGCTTAAACTTAAGGAAAGTTCAACTTGTGTTTTGATCTTTGACTCGTTAATGGGATGTTATTGTATATGTTTGTAGGCTTTGGATAGGTTCTGGTAGTGTTAATGGACTTATTGGTATGACTGGACAGGGTCCCAAGTGGATCGGGTGGGTTTCAGACCACTCGAAGCAAGTTCAGAGTTGGTTGATTCTGCTTGTGTCTAGTGTTGGCTTAATTTGAGCAGTTGTGCTTCGCTTCATGTTTGAGACCTTGGATAGGTCCATATAGTATTATTGGATCGTAATGATGTCTAACCTAACCCGCTATGCGAGCCGACCAACAAAAATATAGCTCGAATTAAAGATCACCTAATAAATAATAAAATAACAATGCGAAGATTAATACAAGCTATCCCAAGAACTGATAAAATAAATCATGAGTGACTAAGATTAGGATTACAACTTTGATATGAAGAAAAATACATAATACATTTGAATATACATAAACAAAAATACAAGATCCTGGGCTACCATGAACATAAGACAGTTAATAACTAGAATACCGATATGTCTTCAATGCTCGCCCTCAAACTCTACAACAGCTCAACTTCAATATCTGCACGCAAGGTGCAGAAGTGTAGTATGAGTAAAACTGATGCCATATACTTAGTAAGTATCAATATTAACCTCAATTGTAACGACCCAACCAGTTGTTTGAACATTTACATTCCGTTCAACTGTTTGAAGTCTTGAGTAGCTTCATATGATATATTATGACTTGTGTGTATCGTTGGTTTTAGTTTTCGGGTGATTCAAAATTAGTTTGGAAGAATGATTTTCATGTTTGAAGCCTTAAGTCGGAAGAGTTGACCAAGTTTGACTTTTGTGTATTTGACCTTAGATCGGAGTTTGATGCTCCCGTTAGGTCCAGATAGTGACTTTGGACTTGGACGTATGCCCGGATTTGCATTTGGATGTTTCTAGAAGGTTTCGGTACTAATTGGTAAAAGAGGAAATTTGAAGGTTTGGAATGTTCATAAGTTTGACCGAGAGTTGACTTTGAGGATATTAGGTTCGAATTGTGGCTCCGGGAGTTAGAATATGTTAGTTATGTCATTTGAAACTTGTATGCAAAATTTCGGTTCATTCCGGTTTGGTTAGGCTTGAATCGGACGCTCAAAGTTTGAAGTTTATGAACTTAAGAGATTGATCTTGAAAGACGATTCATGGTTTTGATGTTGTATGTGTGATTTAAGGCCACTAATAGGTCCGTGTTATGTTTTGGGACTTGTTGGTATGTTCGGACGGGGTTCCGAGGGGCTCCGGTGAGTTTCGGGGTGGTTTCGGACCATTTTTTAGGCCATTTTCAATTGTTGGATTTTGGCTACAAGGGTGTACATCGCGATCGTAGAGAGTAAAATGGAAAAATTCGATATGTGAATCGCGTTTGCGAAGGAAGCTTCTTGTTCATGAAGAAGAAATTCTGCTGTTATTGAGTTGACTTTGGAAGCTTATATCTATAAGAAATTTGGAGATGATCCAAAAACGAACGCTGTAGCACTTTGTTTATAGTTTTCAGAAACCAAACCATTTGTCATTTGTAGTTTTGTACAAAAAGTTACGGTTGTTCTACTACAGGCTATCTAGAAAGAGTTTAGGAAGGTAATGGAATTTGTTCATCGCGATCGTGGGGAAATGGTCGTGATCGCGAAGGATGAAAATTGTGCTAGACAATTTTGGAATCACGATCGCGAGGTTTGTGACAGCGATCACGAAGAAGGACCACTGGAAGTGTAACGACCTGACCGTTTGTTTTACTTTCTAGATCCCCGTCCCCCTAATTAAGACTCCCCGTATGTGCTTTTCCTATTTTATGACTAGCGGGGATGGTTAGTTCGGGTTTGAAAGGGTTCGGATTGAAATCGGAACACTTAGTTCCTTAAGACTAGCTTAAAATGCTTAAGTTTGACTTGAGTCAACATTTTGACTAAACGACCTCGGAACCGGGATTTGACGATTCCAATAGGCTCATATAATGATTTTGGACTTGACCGAATGTTCGGATCGGGTTTCGGATGACCCGGGAGCGTTTCGGCGCATAAAGTTGAAAGTTGGCGCATTGTAGGTTTTCAAGTTCTTTAAATTTGATTTGAAGTAGGTTTTGGTGTTATCGAGGTCCATTTGGGTTTCCCAGCTCGGGAATAGTTCCGTAGGGTGCTTTAAGACTCACACACAAAATTTGGCGCCATTTCGAGTTGATTTGATAGGAATCGGACGCGCGGAAGTGTTTTTAGAAGTTTTTGAGTTTCATGATTTGATTCATGCATTTGGCGTTCGATTCGTGCTTTAAGTTGTTATTTAGGTGTTTCGATCTTGTGAGCGAGTTTGTATGATGTTTATAGACTTGTGTGGATATTTGGTTTGGAGCCTCGAGGGCTCGGGTGAGTTTCGGACACGTTCGGAGGGATGGAAAGGACTTCATTTTTCTGGTTTTCTTTACTGGTGCCTCAGGTATCGCAAATGAGAGGTTTTGTTCGCATTTGGAACCTCGCATTTGTGAGGTTGGATTCACAATTGTAAGGAAGACGGGACGAGGGAAGACTCGCATTTGTGAGCTTTTTCTTTGCTTTTGCGACCAGCATCCTTCGCATTTGCGAAGTTCTTGGTCGCATTTGCGACCTTGTTAGGGAAGGCCAGCCTTCGCATTTGCGAAAAAGATGTCGCAAATGCGACATCTGTGACTGATGTAAGAGCTTTTTATTATGGGACTTAGCTTTATTTCCCTCATTTCCCACTTGGTCTTAGGCGATTTTGAGAGTATTTTGTGGAGGGATTTCATCAACATCAAGAGGTAACTGATCCCTATCAATTATTTAGCTAAATACGCGAATTATAGGTATATTTAACATGGAAAAATGGTGAAATCAATGGGATTTTTGAGAAAAACCTAGGTTTTGGTAAAAAAAAAATGAGGTCTGGCCACGAAATGGGTTATGGAATTAAGTAAAAAATGTATATTCGAGTTCGCGAGGCTATGGGTAATATTTATCTTCAAAAATTTCAGGAATCCATGCACGTGGGCCCGAGGTGAATTTTAGGAATCTTCCAATTTGGGTTAGGTAATCACCCTAATAGTTAAAGTATGAACTTTTAAGCGTATATTAATTAATTTATATAACATTTGGCTAGTTTCGGATTGACTGGCACCAAGTTAAGGCTTTAGAGCAGATTTGTGGACCGTGAGTGAGCTTGAGAACGAGATAATCTCTTGCCTAACCTTGTAAGAGGGAACTTATCCCCTTAGGTGTACCTTTGTTGTGTATTACTTGTGCGGAGATCTATGTACGCACGAGGTGACGAGAGTACGTGCGTAGCTATATTCCATTATATGTCCGGGTAGATCCACATCATTCTTTAATTGTATTATGTATATTAATTGCCTTGAATAGAGCCGAGACTAGAGATTTTTAAGTTGCGAATTTCGATTTAGATTTCTTATTTTTTGAAGAATTGAGGAATACTTAATAACTCTAAGGAATCTATGTCCTCCCGTGTCGCAAGTACTCCCGCGATGGTGGAGGCGGGGGGGGGGGGGGGTTAGACTTTCCTACTCTAATGGGATCGGCCGGTCGCCTTGGAAGTACAATAACACTACTCTCATGGGAGCGGGTCGTTCACCTTGGCAGTATAATAGATGCATCTATGGTTCGTGTCATTCGACCCTCGGCATTGCACACAGTATTTTGGATCGGGCCGTACGACCTCGGCATAAATCATGCGTAATAATACTCGGAGCTCGATTACACTTGATATTATTCATTGGCTTGAGAGGTTATAATTTATTTATTTGATGACTGATATTGTGAAAGTCGGTAGGTGATAGTTGGGGATTTTTTTTTTAAAATTGATTATCAATTAAGGATTCATTTACTCACTATTTGCTATTGTGTTTATTATTAATATTATTCACGTACTCCTTGCCTATTTAGAATTTCTGTATTTTGAATTGTTGGCCCATAGTAAGTGTCGATGTCGACCCTTCGTCACCAATTCTTCAAGGTTAGACTGGTACTTACTATGTACATGTTGTTTATGTACTCACGCTACACTTCTGCACTAATCGTGCAAGGTCTGAGGCAGGTGCATCTGGCAATCATTCAGGCGCGCACCCCTGTTACCCCTAGGCTTAGTGGTGAGCTTCTCTCTGTGGCCGTTCTGCAGCACCCACAGTCTTTCTTTTGTATTTACTTTCTATATACCCTATTTTAGACATTAGCTTAGTGTTTTGTATATTTGCTCATACTCTTGTGACACCAGGTCTTGGAAATATGCTAGTAGGCACTTTATGGCTTTTGAGTATTTATTTCACTATATTTGCTCTTTCATTAGTTTTCGCTTCACTTTATTAAATTTTCCACATCTCATTTACTTAATAAAATAAAAATTAACTACTTTGAAATTATTAAAAAGGATAGATACATGGGTAATTCACCGTTGGCTTGCCTAACGACGACGTTGGGCGCCATCACGATCCATAGGAGAAATAGGGTCGTGACAACATGGTATCGGAGCATTAGGTTCACGTAGGTCTCACAAGTTATGAGCAGGCCTAATAGAGTCTTGAGCTGTGATCCATGTTAGAAATCATGTTTAGGCTATGCGCTTATTCGGTTGAGACCTAATGAGGCTACTTATGTTGTTTTCAGCTATAACTCTAACTATAATTATATACTCAGTCATGATTCTTCATTTGTATATCATATCTCAGTCTCTATTCATCATTCACTGTTTCATCACATGTTATCTTTGTTTGGGATGAGTGGCAGGAGATTGTGAGTCCTTGAGACTTGAGAGATTGAGAACTGAGGTGGGCCTAAAAGCTGTGTTGTGAGTATTATGGACCGGGCTGCACGCCGCAGCATGCCATATTGGCTTATTATTATTATTATTATTATTATTATTATTATTATTATTATTATTATTATTATTATTATTATTATTATTATTATTATTATTATTATTGATTGGGGTGCACGTCGCAATAGGCATTATTGGCTTATTTATTATTCTGGATCGGGCTGCACGCAACAACATGGCTTATAGGCTTTTTATTAGCGCTTGGGCAGGATCCGCCCCTTTAGAGTCTGGCATACCAATAGTGAGCGCAATCATAGTGATATGTCTATACGCGTGCTATGGCGAGGGGCTTATGACCCAGGCACCCGTACAATGCTGAGTGATTGTGTGTGTGTGACGAAGTGGGCAAATGAGACAGGCATCTTGAGTATGTTAAGGGTGAGAGTACCTAAAAATATCACTGTGAAATCATTCATTTGACATGCATACTTGGCACAGGCATAGAGATGCATTTTCCTCATGCTAGACGGTATTGTGGAATTTATGGTTTGACATGTACACTTGACATGTAGGCATTGAGATGTATATTCCTCATTCTAGACAAATGGTGTATCACTATCCCTACTACCCTTCAATATAATGGACATAATGTTTATACAAATTTCCAAATAACGTACGGTTTCAATATACGTAAACTAGAGTCTAAGGACTATAACTTTTTTTTGGATCATCCCCAAATTCTGTATAAATTACGAGGTATAAACTTCTAAAGTCAGACCACTGTCAACAGAAAATTCTTCTACGTGATTGTGAACCTCCTTCCGCGATCGAGATGGAATAAATTTCAAATTTCACTTTACTCTTCGTGATCGCCACCCTGACCATCGCGATCAGGATTCACACCTCTACTATCATAAATATGTAGCTGCCAAGTGGCTAAAATTGGTTCAAAACCACCTCGAAACTCACCCGATGTCCTTGGGACCCCGTCCAATCATCCTAACTAGTCCGTACACCCTATAAGAACTTGTTTAAAGTCTCAAAATACGCATGACAACATCAGAACTGGGAATCAAGCATCAACCCAAAATCTGAACTTTCTTAAGTCCTCCAACTTCCAACTTCTACAAGATACGTCCGAATCACACTTGAGCCCTATGAGAATCTTCCAAAATATTCTAACAAGTCCAATGACCCTATTTGAACTTATTCGAAGGCTTTAAAAACAAACTGGAGTGCAATAACACAAGAGTTAAACCTTAGTCAAACTTATGACTTCTTAAGTTCTTCAAATTTCCAACTATCAACCAATAGTGCTAAATCCTTCTCCGGCCATCCGAGACCCAATCCAAACATACGTAAAGTCTAAATCATCATACAAATATATTGGAACCTTCAAATCATGAACCCCAGCTCGTTAACTCAAAATGTTGATTTTGGTCATTCTTCTTAACTTATAGCCTCTAGTTGACAACCAAGTATTCCAATAACCACTACAAAAAAAATGGGTAAATTGTGGAGGTTAAAATTACAATTTGCGGAGGTTTCTTGCGGAGGTTAGAAACCTCCGCTATTTGCTGTCACGGCGGTTGAGCTGGCCCCCGCAATGCAAATTGCAATTTGACCTCCGCAATTTCATGCGCGAAAATAGTTTTTTTTTAAAATTTTTTTTTAGTGTAGGGGTTGTAAACCCCGCAATTTCTTGCGTACACCATCAGGATCTGTTCAATTTCTCTTTGGGGGTTTTAGTTATCTCCATCTATTTTTAAATATATTTATAGAACTGATTTTTTATCATCAATTTGCCATACTTTTTCCCTAATATCAATTGAATTTTTTATGCTTAAACCAAAACATTAAAATTAAGAAACATCAACATTTTATTAACCGTGAAAAATACTATGACAGAGTAGTATCATATGTCATCAAGCTAAATTAGAACATAGTTAATCGTCTATATTAGTCAGCTATTACATTGTCCTAATACATCCACTTCAATTAAAATGAATCTCAATGGTTGTCACTGGGATTACTAGCGCCAGAAGATAGATCTTCTTGCATCCGTCGGTGAAACGGGTCCACTAGCTGCATCACTTGGTTGAAGCAAAAAGTAAAAAAAATACAACTATTAAGAGGAGTATTAGGAAACAATTCATTGAGATAAAATATATGTTGTCTACTTAAACCAACAAAAAAGAATGAAACGGGACAAGGTACGAAGCCTCTAGTCTAAAAGGTAGACGATATGCAACACGAATACACAGAAAATAAAGCATTTGTTTAATAAGTGATACAACACTGTTGTGCCACAGAACCAAGAAGCAGTGATGCAACACTACTGCTACACCCACTACTTAGGAAACAGAATGAATGACATTGATTTCAAATCCATTCATAGCATTTTCTCAGTATCTATACTGACAAGTATTACTCAATAGGCAATTTTCTCACCATATGATAGAACATGCAATTAATGGGAGAGGAACTCTGTGGTGGGCGTAAAAGACCTAACAAATCTGGAGAATCAACTGGGAATGACCTTAAGGGGCATCCGTATGAAAAAGGCCAGCAACCAACCTGATACTATATAATTAATATTATTGGAACTGTAAAATACTAGTAGGAACTAAACAATCATCCATGAAATTGAGATAAAGATGAAAAGGATTTTAAAAGAGATTCAGCAAGTTCCATATCTAAATTTTACTCCAAATAACATGTATGAAAAATAAAATTGCACAATACACCAAAAAGAAAAGAACTTAGCATTTACGTTGTAGGAGGAGAAGCAAAGATCCCAGCAAATTGTTCTGGTATTGGCCCTTCCTTCATTATCATGTATTCTTTGAGACTATTCATCAATTGATTGTACTTCTCTTGAACATACTATTGTCATTGTGATGGCATTCCTTATAAAAACTAAGCACCTCAAATGCCACCTATACCATGCTTCCCATTTTCTGCATTCTTAAATAGAAACAGAATCTTGAAATTTGTTTCTTTAAGTTTGAAGCACTTAATTTACAAAAATTTGCTAACTGTCATCACCGATATTGCTAAATTAATTCTTATAGTCCTCACTATCATAAGATCTGGAATGATAAAAATGCAACTATAGCAGCAAATTAGAGAACAGTTAATCAACATCTTTTGATTCCAGAAAAGTAATTCAAATTCTCAACTAAGTTTACTTTGTACTTAAATTACTTGTTCCTCTGTTTCAAATGGTTTCTATCACAGCCAAGTTTCTTGCAGTTGATCAAAGGAGTCTTAGGTGGTGATGATTCTCTCTATGGAATTCTATGTAAGCATATAGAATCAAGAACCTCTAAATTTGATTGTTTAACTTGTTAGAGAAAGTTACTCAATTGAAGACCAGAGAGTTATACATTTCAGTTATACTCTAAAGTCCTATACATCAACGAAAGGATAATGATTACCTATTCCGTCGACAGTCCAATGATGTGAAGACTCACGTTTAGCACGCTTATTGGTTGTTGCTTGTACTGGTGTGGGATTAACAGAAGGTTGAAATGAAGGAGTTGGTAATGATGTCGCGTAAAATAATGGAGTTGTCTGTCCCGTGGCCTGAAATGAAGGAGTTGTCTATCCCATGGCCTGAAATGAAGGAGTTGTCTATCCCATAGCCTGAAATGAAGCGTTTTTCTGTCTTGTGGCTTGAAATGAAGGAGTTGGTAGTGATGTCTCCTGAAATGAAGGAGTCGACTAAATGGAAGGAGTTGTCTGTCCCATGGCCTGAAATGAAAGAGCTTGCTGTCTTGTGGCCTGAAATGAAAGAGTTGGCTGTCTTATGGCTTGAAATGAGGGAGTTGGTAGTGATGTTGCCTGACATGAAGGAGTTGGTAGTGATGTTGCCTGACATGAAGGAGTTGGATGTGATGTAGTCGGGAATGAAGGAGCCAATGGTGATGTCATATCTGGTGCCGCATCAATAGATTGTGAAGAAGGCGCTGATTGAACTGACTTTTGTAAGTTCTGGAAACGTTTGGTCTTCGGCATATCTACAATCAACAAAAAAATTAATAAGAATATAATCCCGATGCAAATTCAGTCATGCAACCATAACAAGATTTTGCTTGCTGTAACCTACAGGAGGTAGCAACTAGCAAAGCAAGTTAAGAACCGCTTGGAGCTGCATTAACTTTTTACTATCAAGTCCAATGACAACTATATCACGAAGATTACAAGGTAGATCTGCAATACAAGCACCAACGATACGTCTTACTACAACATTATTGGCATTCAATGCACACCAAATAGTAGCATCCTCCAGTCCTATGTCTGGCATTGCTATCTCTTCTTTTTTCTAGTAAATTGAGTTTCTCTTTACAGATATTATACAAAAGGAAAGTAGGAATCAGCATCACTTTACAGTCTTATCTCGTGCAATTCTTCTTTATCACTGATGAAATCTTGTTCTATCTTAAACAAATCGGAATCATCGGCAACAAATAACCATAATCAAGAGAAGGAATACATTTTGGCGCATCAATCTCAAAGTAACAATAATTAAAATGCAAAGTTGGTGCAAATGGATTTTTTGGATGCAGCACAGAGCTAACTCCAGCAGACTAATCAATTATTCTAAAATATCACTAAGTTAATCACTAAAAAATAATTATTCTATATACTGGTAGAACCGATTTGCTCAGAATATAAGAAAAATCCAAACAAACAAACCCAACTATAATGCTTTACACAAATAAAATCCAAAATTTAGCAATCTAATCACTAGAACATAAATAACATCTTATACAAACATTCTATCGAACAGGTAACAGGCATTAGTCAATCTCAGAAGAAATTTTTGCAATATGCAAAACTAATATCGGATTGTTTATGATTTGTGTCCAACTAAAGTTTTAATGTATGACAAGTACTGTGAAGCAAACCTGGTTCAGCTCTGTTTTCGGACTTCCAGGTTCAAGCTCAGAGGTTGCTCTAAAATTCCTGGCTGAAACCAAAAGCGTCAAACATAAATTAATAGTGAATCCAAAGCGAAAATACAAATAGGAAGAATCGGAAATAACCTTTGTGTTTGATAAGTGGTTTGTTTGGCTATTATCTGATTCTTTTCACTATGAAACTTGTAAGATTTCTTTGATGAATATAACCTCCCATGTTTGTCAAGATTCAAGTAAAATTAATGTGAATCTGACCTTTTCTTTAGACAGATAAACGCGTTCTGATTTTATCAAATCATGTTTCTTCAAGCTTGCACAACCCCTAAATATTGCAGAGAGAGAATTTCAATCCAAAGACTTCCTGCGGAGAGAGAGTCTATGAAATATTTGTGAAAGGCGGAAATTTCTAGACTGAAAAGGGTTTTGGGGGGGAGGGAAAAGGAGGGAGGCGCTATTATTTTAGGGTTGCGGAAGTTTATAACCCCCGTAAATTGTATAATTTTGTGGGAGCTAATAAATTGCCGCAAAATTATGCAAATTACGGAGGTTACTTATACCCTCCGCAAATAAACTTCAGCAATTTACCCCTTTTTTGTAGTGAACCTGTATTAAGTCATAAACTTACTTCCAAAATATAATCACATGATATATCCCATGACTTATATACGTATAGTAATATCTTCTAACTATAATT
Organism: Nicotiana attenuata; assembly: GCF_001879085.1. NCBI lineage: Eukaryota > Viridiplantae > Streptophyta > Magnoliopsida > Solanales > Solanaceae > Nicotiana > Nicotiana attenuata. Next base: position 47,778 of record NW_017675184.1, on the reverse strand, counting down.
ACTGTCATTGCCAAACTCGGTACCAACAAAAATACCCCATCTCAAATAGATCCTTGTTCCAAGCCTTCGAAGCATTGCTAATGATGAAAAAAACCTCTATAAACTCATAACCATCCACCATAACAACAAGTCATGGATTCTCTCGTCTAGTAAGAACCATTGTCATTGCCTATGCAAGGCAGCCTAAAAGCAATCTTCTTCCATTTAAATCTTATCCAAATTCGATCGTGCTAATTGTAGGTCCATTAGCTTCGTCCATGTAGTACAAGATTCCTGACCAACAAGTCACACCAAATTTCGAATGGAACCTCAAACGTCAAAGTCTGTGCACCATTCAAGCAATAACCCAAATATAACAAAGCAACCTATCATCCAATGAATCCACGTATTTGTGGTGTTATTTCCTAAAAAGTCTATGAATAACCATACAACTTACTCCAGCTGTCCATTATGCAAAAATTAAGCAAACTCAACCCAACTCAACCCGTGCACTCAAACCACCTGTCGTAATTTCCATTATCACATGGTGAGCTATTACTCTATCAAATCTGATGATAGAAAGTGTCCCATATAACTATAACCCTTTTCGGATAACATATCCATATGACATCTTGCATTGTATAAGCAAGCTGACCTGCCACAGAATACACATCCTCAACAATCCTATCAGTACACACCTAAACTAATTTCATATTCTTTTGAAGTAGGTACAAAACTTTCATAAGATAATAAGGACCCGTTATAACTTTCAATCATGGACACAACGACAATTTCTAAATTACTGGTATATATATATATATATATCCATTATCAACCCAATTATTAAGAAACTACATCTCGAACCATTTTCCTTGATGTTCGTCCATCCGTGCCAGTCATTCGTGATCTACTAAATCATCGAATATACAAATCTTTGAGTCACTAAAGTTCTTACTTAACTTGTTCATCGTCCCAAATAAAAATAATACTAACAACCTCTTGAATATGCTCCTCAACAAAACCTCCATGAAGGGTAATCTTACTATACTTAGGAAGATCAAAACACCTCAAATACCGTGAACAATTGAGTTCCTTCAAGAGAAACTCTTCTAATACAACCAAAGACACGTAAAACCAGCTATGTAACTATTAACACAATTTTCATTGCCCATAAAAAAGAGATAGACCCACCTCTACAAATCCAATCTCTACACATCAAAAGTGCAAAATTCCTCATCATAGGGACCTCTACATGCTTACTCATTTACAACTATAAAGTCACACCTGCAATCATCTCGAAATGTGCATTTCCATCAATCCTTCCATGCCAGGACAATAAAAATCTAAACCTCAACGACTGACTATCATACAAATGACGTAGTGCTTAGAATTGTCTATAAAACCCATTAACAAGCATCCTCCACAACACAATTCTCTGTCTTGGTGAATCAGTACTACTATACTTCTTAAGCAACTCAATCATCTGTGCCATCTCTAATCACAATTCTTCTGCCCCAAGGTGAATCGGAACATTTACAAAGCAATCCAAACATCACACGACTCACCACTTCCTTCATGATGTCATGTATAAGTATAAGAATTCCATTATCAACTCTATTTACCTTGAAAATGGTAATTACCATTAGATATGATTTTGTGATTCTTAAAATACGTGATTTATTTTTATGCTAGTTGTTAAGCGATAGATGCTAAGTGTGAGAATGGAAAATGAGATAAGAGCTTGAAGATAGTGTGATTTGCAAACCGAGTGGCCGAGAATTAGGGTCTCGAACTAGCCTATACTGGGCCTCGAGGTCGAGCTAAAGCGTTAGGCTATGGATGACCAATGAAGGACTAATAGTTCTAAGAGCTTTGATGATGGCTCTTTATGATCAACGAGGAGTAATAAATGAAGAACAATCGATAAAACACAATAAATATAAGCAATGTAATAAATGTAAGCAATAAAATCAAGGGAAAATATGTTTAAGTTGGAGAGCAGAGAATGCTCTTGTTCTAGTATTGAATACCATATGTGCAAGAAATGACAAGGGTCCCCTTTATATAGGAGGGGGAATCCCAACATAGTACATGTTCATTTATTACAAAGATATGCGGCTGGTACAACCATTTAATGTCATGGTACGGACTTGTACTAGCCTAATAGACCTGGTCAGCTTTAACCAAGTGCCTTGGGAATTTCTCATTTGTCCATCATAGCCACTGCTTCACACTGCCCCAAGGTCGAACATAGGAAATCCTCGGGGTTGAACCTCGAACTGTACCTCGATCCTTTTGAATACGGGCCATGAAGCGTCATAATGATCATAAAATTGGACTCTTCGATTTTAGCCGTATACAGATAGTCCCCGCATTTCTTAGAGCAAAAATGATAAGAAATTATCTTGTATTCTTGCCTCTTTGATACTTCCATCATGACGTCAGCCCGTCAGAGCATTAAATGCCATGACTCAAAGGATGCGCAGAGGTTGCTGTCAATACGATTATCGAGAAGCCCACGAACTGTTATTGGTTCGACTCTTCGATACAGTGTCCGATTTTGCCATTGAAAATCCCCCTTCTACACCGGGCCGATGCGAGCCCGTGTCTCGTTACATCAGTGTGGTGACCGACACGAAGAGGGTAAAGATAGACTGTGGATGGGGGGAGGCAGTGCAAGTGGAAATCCCCAAACCTGAGGAAAGCCTAGTAGAACACAAAGCTGGCTTCCTCAGCGTATACACATACCCTTTCACTCTAGGCCCCGTAGATTCTTCTTCACCGTTGATAGATCCGGTGATCCTTGACTTTTGTCGTGAGTACCGAGTAACACTCGGTCAAATCTATCCTTCTTTCTGGATGATTGTTTATGTGCTCAGATATTTCTCTAACCGGGTCAAGGGAATGACCTTCACCCTCGAGCACATGGTTAGATTGTACAGCCCCCGTCTCTTTCGAGGTTTAATCAGGCTTCACCCTCGATCCGCCAAGACATTCTTTGCGAGGATCGATAAAGACAAAGACCGGGGATGGATGAGTCGATTTGTCAGAGTAAGAACCTCGGACATCATCCCTGCTGATAGGATGCCATTCCCGAAGGAATGGAACATGAAGCGTAAGTGTCCCTACCTCGAATACATTTCGTTACCCCTTCATCCCCTTCTGAAATGATCTTCTTTTGATTATGTAGCCACCGTTTGGTACCCCAGCACAGTTCAGGACCTTCCGGGACAGATCAGACAATTAGACTCTGCTTTTCCTTACAGCGAGCGTGTTTGGCGTGATTTGGCCAAAACTCGGTGGCAGGCCAAGAACCATGGTATGCTTTCGTTGTTGTTATTACCAAGTTCCTTATGAGTATTCTTCATGGCGGTAAGTTTAACACATCATACATGTGCAGGCCTCGGGGAGGGCATATCGATGAGACCGGCTCCTCCTGGTGAAGAAGAATCCTTGAAACCCGACAACGGTAAGAAGAGGAAGAAGGAGGCGTCGATCGAGTCTCCAGAATTGAAGAAACCTAAGGTCCGCAAGCCTAAGACCGATGCCACGGTCTTGACTTCGACTGCTGCGGCAAGTCATCATGAAGATGATGACAACGGTGACCGCCCTTCGGTACAAAGGGTAAGACGGAGTGTTGATACTCCACTAGCTATTAGTCGGAAGGCCGCCGAGTCGGGGGTGGCCGATGTGGACCAAACTCATGCTGAAGAGGCCCTCGAGGAGGGCTTGGGCGCAGTCCCCCTGCCTCAAGTTGGACATGGTACAGTTTGTGCCGGCAAATCCTCAGCTGGTGATTTCGAAGGGCCCGAACCCGAAATTTTTCAGGATCAAGAAGAAACCCTTAGAGAAATCTATACCGTGGGCGGCTTTGAGTTGGGCCCTTCATTTTCTCCCGAGGAAATAAGGGATGCCCTGAACAAGGGCGCTGCCGATGCGGGGGCCTCTCAGGGAGATGATGATATGTGTAAGGACTACTTCATTGGTGTCGACGTGGACACAAATCTCGATGCCCCCGCCACTCTCGAGGAGGCTGATAAGCTTCAAAAGCAGGTGATGTTCTCGACATACCATTTGCGCTTCAATTTTTTTTACCCTTGTCTTTCTAACTTTTCTGTTTTGTTGTAGGTCAAGAAGCTGTATGACCACGCCTTTTCCAAACTTCAAGATTAGCTTTCATGCCGTGAGGAGGATCTTGAGAAACTCACCTCGGGGTTAAACGAGTCGAAGGCTTCCTCTACCCGAAAGGAATAGGAGTTAAATGAGCTTCGGGCGAGTCTAGAGAGAGTGCAGCAGGAACGGAATAGCTTTGCTGAGTAGGTAACATGGAATTCATGAGTTCATCTTTTTATTTTTATAACTTGAAGCTCACTATCTTGACTCGCTTTTGCAGATTGGGCAAAAGACTCCCCTGGTGGGGCGACTTCAGGAAGAGGTTGCGGCCAAGGATACGGATCCTCGAACTGAGGAGGCAGAATGAGGCTGTGATATTGGAGAAAGACCTTTTGCGGGGAGAGTTGTTCTCGACCCAGGATCTTCTTTGAAGTGCTCAGAAGGAGGCCGCTGCATCATTTGTGGCCAAGTCTGAGGCTGATGAAAAGGCGTCTTCATACAAGAGAGATGCCGCCACTGCAAATGATCGAGCTTGAGAGATATCCGAGAAGGCTGAGAGAAACTGGCTCAAGCCGTTGCTCATGCTCGTTTGCAAGCTAGTAGGCAGGCTTTCGAGGAAGCAAGCGCCAAAGGTGCCGATCTATCTGCTGAGATTGAGGAAGCCCGAACCTTGGAGGAAGAATCAGCACTTTCGGCCACTTCGGATGAGAGTTCCGGAAGCGACCCAGATAGTAGTGAGGGTGAAGAATAGACTCACGTTGTTTTTTCCTTTTCTTTTTTGTATATGGATTTCGACGGGGGGGGGGGGGGGGAGGCTTAGTAAAGACACCCTATGTAAATGTATTTTTGGGAATGCAAAAAAATTCCTCTGCCTTAAGTCTTCAAATTTTATTTTTCAGTGCTTATACAAAGTTAATCTTTGAATTGTGATGTCGGCTCTTTCGAGCCCATACTTGGAGTAACCGAGATCCTTGACATCAGGCACCATCTCGAGGCTAGGTTGATAGCTCTTTATAACCCATACTTGTGATAACAGAGAGCCTCGAGATCAGGCACCATCTCGAGGCTCGATCGATGTGGGATATCGATAGCTCTCGAGCGTTGTATGATAGTGTCGTTCGTATGACATGACTGCGAAGTGATCGGGGTGGTCCCACCAGTACACTTCCCCAAAAGTAGAAATGGCATGGTCAGAATTAATTGGCCTTCAGAATAGGCGAACACTCGCCGCTTGCTCTATATATGTATTTGCTTTATTCTTATTTGAGGCTTCCGCTACTATGTGCAACTATCCCTTTTATAGAGCTCTCCTTCCCTACGTTAGTTCTTTTCATCATTTTAATTCAGAGCTTTCTCCTGAGTTTTCATCTCCCTTCCCTTGTTTCACCATAGTTATGGCTGCTATGCCCAAATCCGTTCACCAAGAAGAAGAGAGTTTCGCCTCTGTTTCCTTCCCAGTCGGTGGTACACCGCCGGTGTCCGGTGAGCTAACCTTGAGATGCTTTGTCTCGAGGAGGGACTTTACGTTAGAGGGACCTCCCAATGTTCAGGGCCATTGGGAGAATGCGTTGAGGTTCATCCCATCAACTGGAGAGGAAGACCTTGAGGCAATTAGAAAAGACTGTGGACGGGGAGAAAAGACGGTACTGCAGGTACTTTCCCCAGAAGAAGGCATCACGGCTCATGTAGAGGGGTTTTTGAACGTATACACGTACCCCTTTACATTGGTCCCTCTCGATAGAGTTGTGCTCAAGTTTTGTAGGAGATATCGGGTTACCCTGGCACAGGTTCACCCGTTGTTTTGGAGGATATGTTGCTGATAAGGTTCTTTGCAGATAAAGTCGGGCTCGAGTTCACCCTCAGCCATCTTATTAGATTGTATCAGCCCATACATTACCGAGGCCTGATTATCTTACAATGTCGATCCACCCGGCCCTTTGTTTCCAGTAACAAAGAAGACGGGGACCGAGGGTGGATGAGTCGATTTGTCCGAGTGACGACTGTTGGCATTATTCCCGTAGAGTACCTGCCATTCCCTGAGAAATGGAATTTCACACGTAAGTGGTACACTTGTGCTTTTGTCATCTTTGTTAGTAGCGGAGGTAGACACCGTAATGGTGTTTTCTTTCCCTTTCCGCAGCAATTCCGTGGTTGCCTTTCGAGGTCTCCGATCTGGCGGATTGGACTCGAAAACTGGCAGCTTGCTCGACCTACGATGAACGTAAGTGGCGAGATTTATCGAAGGGTAGATGGGAGGCAAAACATCATGGTGATTACCGTGTGATTCTTCTTTCTAAGTCATATTTTCCCATGTGTTTCCTAACTTCTTTACTGCAAGCGTCGGAGAATTTTCTGAGGTGAGACCATGCTCTCTCGGAGAGGAGGGAGGATCATCGGCTTCATGGCCGAAGAGCGATAACAAGCACAAGGAATCCTTTGTGGGCGAGGAGATTTGCAGTGAGGCAGGGTCTGCCAGGAGGCGAAAAGGAGAAGTAATTGCTGAGGTAGATCATGTACCTATCGGTCGTTATGTAGACATTGGCGCAACAGAAGGGAGCGGACACACATCGATGGCTCGAGCCGAGAGGCCTCCTAGGGCAGCTGAGCCTGCAATACCCGAGACTTCTAGCCTCGGAGGAGTGGCTCCTCCTTTGCCACCGTCTTCTTCTCCCGTTGAAGGTACTTTGAGGGATGCAGATGTTCTGTCGCAATCGTTTTCTCTCGTCGAAGGTACTTCGAGGGATATAAATGTTTTTCCGCCGTCGTCCTTTCCTATCGAAGGTACTTTGAGGGATGCGGATGTTCTGTTGCCGTCATCTTTTCTCGTCGAAGGTACTTCAAGGGATGTTCGAGGCCAGGGGCTGCCTAAGTCAAGTGGGGTCTCGAGCGATCATATCCCTGTCCAGAGCGGTTCGACTGGGGCCGATGAGATCAGACCAGCAGATGCGCGCTCAACTTTTGAGGAGGCTCAGCGGCTTTGTTCTGAGGTGAGCTCTGGTTGACTTTGTTGGTTTTTCAGCTTTGCATTTTCAATTTCTCACTGAGCTTCTTTTCCATAGGCCTTTGACAAGCTGAAGTCTGAGCTGCTTCACCGTGAAGCTCAATTGCGGAAAGGCTTGGACAGGGAGAAATCCCTTAGGCTTCTTTGTGATAAAAGGGCAAAGGAGTTGGTATACCTTCGGTACGAGGCGAGTCGAAGCCTGGACTACGAAGGCTACCTTGAGAGACAGGTAACCTTTGTTTCGAGGGGATGCATGTTTCTTCTTCTATCCTCAGAGACTAATATTTTGATGCTTCAGTTGCAGAGAAAGACAGAGGACCAGGAACGCCTTTGGGGCGAAGTTGGTCAGGCCAAGTATGAGTGTAGTGAGCTAAGGGCTCAGATAGATGCCCAAGATGAAGCCAAGAAGAATGATTTGGCCAAGGCTTCTGCCCTTGAGGTGCAACTTCAAAATGCTCATGAAAACAGCTTGGTCCAGACGAAAAGGATTGCAAGGCTTGAGTCTGACCTTTTGAAGATGAAGGCCGAGGTCGTGGACGCCCGGGCTGAGGCTGAAGATATTCGAGCTAAGGCTGATAAGAAAGTGGCCGTCTATTTTAAAGACGCCGTCGATGCTCGAGCTGAGTTGAGAGGGGCTTCTGATTGGGAGAGCAGAAGCAATGAATATGCTCGGTGCAGATCCCGGAGTGAAACCCTTGAGGAGATCCACGCTAGGGGATTCGATCTCTATGAAGAGATAGAGTAGGCCAAGGCAGATGAACACGACGTCAAGTTCCTCGTGTCTGATGCCAAAGATAATGAGGAAGAGGTTGATGGAGCCGTAGTCCCCGAGGGGAAAGTAGACTAGGCTTTTCTTTTTTGATCCTGCGTATTATGCTCTCTAAGAACATTGTAAATGAAGCCTTGTATTATTTCATATATATATAAAAAGGAGCCTTTCGGTTTTCCTCTTTCATAAGTTCCCCGTTGCTTGTGTATGTCTTTCTTTTATTTTGAATTTTGACGTTTGTCAATCATTAGCTAGATGAATTGAACTTTGAGGAAAAACCTTCAGGTTTACAAATCAGCCCCGGGGCTTGTAGGACTGGCTCGTTGGCTCTTACGCATTTGCCCTTAGACGCTTTTAGTTAACCGTTTCGGGCTCAGTCTTCGAGTCGGGTTTCAACTCGAGCTCATCGACCCTTAGGTTTTTGAATTTTAAGCTGGCTCTTAGGCTCTTCGGCACGACCTCTAATATGGGCTGGCGCTTGGGTTCTTACGGGTTGGGTTAGTACGACCTCTAATATAGGCTGGCGCTTAGGCTCTTACGCGTTAGGTCGGTACGACCGCTAATATAGGCTTTATTTTTCCCTCGTTAGAGATTTTTTGAAGTTTTTGTTTTTGCCCGACTCTTCGATGGTTTAATAAGAACCTCGATTGTGAGCCGTTATGTAGCGATAAATGAGCACCTTAGGAGGTTTCGCTCGATAGCTAAATTGTTTTGAAGCCTTTTGTTTGGAGCTGACATGATCGAAGCTCTTTTGTTTGTGTCGAGGGTAGACTGATTAACCGGTTCTTTTCGAAGTATGTTTCGAAGTAATTGAAGGCCTATGATTTTATAGCGACGGTCGGGCGTCCCCAAGTCGCGTCAGTTTGGCCGGAGCCTTATGACCGTAGTCATTGTGTTTGGCCGTAGCCTTTTAGTCCCCGAGTGAAGTAGCCTCGGCATTTATATCGAGGGTATGCCTTTTTAGGGGTCTTACAAGTTTGAATATATAGCCTTGAATTTATGATCAAGATTATGCCCTTTGTAGGGTCTTATAAATATTAATATGCCTTACTTGAGGTCTTACAGATTTTTTTGGTTACTTGGAAAGTATGACTCATACCTTGCTTTAGGTCTTACTGATTTGGTGTTACCTTATGGAGGTCTTATGAGCTCGAGGTTGCCCGCATGGGGTCTTATGGCCTTGAGTTTTTGACGCTCGATAGGGTGACAGTTGGCGACAGCCCCCGAGACATCGAAAGTTTTCGGCTCTAGAGCCACTCTTTGCAAATTTGATGTTGCCTCATTGAGCGCTTATAAGTTCGAAGTTTTTGACCCGGAGGTCTTACAACTTCAAGTTTTTTATGTCAGTCCCCGAGTGTTTGGGAAATTCCTGGCCCTGGGCCGTTTTTTTGAAAAAATAGCAAACTTCTTTGAAGCGCGAAGCGTTTTGATGGTAAAAGATATTCCTTTGATTACTTGATACAAGTATACATGTTTTCATCGTCAAGGGTTCGATTATTCTATGTGGACACGGTTCATTTGACCGTTTGGCCCGATATATCATTTTCCTATCGAGATCTTCTTTGGCTTATCCTGACTTCTCTGGGGACGTGATCTCCCGGGAGGATGCCCCCCAGTATTTGAGGTTGATTGAAGAGAAGCCTTGAGTATTTGTTGAGTTTTCCTTAAGTGGCATATAGATGTTGCCTCGTTAAAAACCTTGCCGGTAAAACCCTTCTTGGGATAAAATCCGATTGAAGGAAAAGAGTGCAACGTATACTTTAAAACCTAAGGTCTTCAAGCAGGAAAGTGCTTCGATTGTTTTAACCGGACACCTGCAAACAGGTTAGTGTAAGATGTAAATAAAAAGGGGAGACGGTTACACCTTATTGGTGATGGCACTTCGAGCCTCGATATGCTTCAATCGCTCATTTCGGGGACGCGCTACGGTCCTTTGCTCATTTACTCGGGTGCAGCCGAGAATGTAGCTTGTGATTGCTACTTCGCTATTTGCTTGTCCTTTGGCTCCTTCGATGTAGAAGGCGCCGATACCGATGCCACATCGTGCACCGTCAACATCTCTCTTGCTGCATGCTGCTCCCCGTATATGGTTTATATTCCGCACTTAGTTCGAAACTTCATCATTTGATGAAGGGTTGATGGTACTTCTCTCATGCAGTGTATCTATGGACTTCCGAGCAAGGCATTGTACCTCATGTCTCCTTCGATGACATGAAACTTGACATTTTGGGTTGTGCCGGCCATGTTAACCGGGAGGGAGATTTTCCCTTTTGTTGTCTTGCTCGCCATGTTGAATCCGTTGAGGACTCGAGAGGCGGGCACAACCTGGTCGAGCAGTCCGAGTTGCTCCACCACCCTCGACCTGATAATGTTGGCTGAGCTACCTGGATCCACAAGCACACGTTTAATTTGAAATGTATTCACAAGAAAAGAAATTACCAATGCATCGTTATGAGGCTGAGACAGGGCCTCGATGTCCCCATCGCTGAATGTGAGAGCGTCCTCGGGTATGTAACCTCGAGTTCGCTTTTCTTTGGTGATGAATATTTTTGTTCGTCTGACGATGGGTTCCTGCGGGATGTCGATTCCCCCAACGATCATGTGGATGACATGTTGCGGCTATTCTTTTTCATTTTTCCTGTTCGCTTCTCTTTCCCGAAACTGATTTTTGGCTCGGTCGCTGAGGAACTCTCGGAGGTGACCTTTGTTGATTAGTCGGTCTACTTCTTCTCGGAGCTGCCTGCAATCTTCGGTTCCTAACCGTGCGTGCCGTGAAATTTGCACACCAGGTTAGGGTTCCTTTGCGATGGATCTGATAGAATGGGTTTTGGCCACCTGGTGTCTCTGATTTTACCGATGGCAGATATGATGTCTGAAACATCAGCGCTGAAGTTGCTCAAATATTCGGGGTACCTCCGTCGGTCCTGTGTATCTGTAGAATCCGGCTCTACTCACGAGTCCCCGAGCATTCTGGCCTCGATCTCCCCTTCGGTCATTTCGGGGTATGTTACGCCTTAGGGCATTTCTTCGATCTTCAGTGTACGGTTGGTAGCTTTCCTTGTTTGGCCTCGATTCCTTTGCTAGGAGCCTGCTAGGATATACTGAACCCGAGGGGGCTCCTAGTTGGTCTTCCTCGAACCTAATCTTTGATTGATATCGGTTGTGGACATCCGACCAAGTCACGACGGGATATTCAACCAAGTTCTGCTTCAGCTGCTTTGGAGCTACCGAACTTCGTTCGTTCAAACCTTGGGTAAAGGCCTGCACTGCCCAGTCATCGGAGACTGGTGGCAACTCCATTCGCTCCATTTGAAAGAGAGATACAAACTCCAGTAGCATCTCATTTTTCCTATGCTTGATTTTGAAGACGTCAGATTTCCTTGTAGCAACCTTGATGGCACCGGCATGTGCCTTTTTAAAAGAATCTGCCAGCATGGCACATGAGTCTATGGATTCCGGGAAAGGTTGTGATACCACATCATGGCCCCTTTCAAAAGCGTTTCTTCGAATTTCTTTAACAGGACGGATTCAATCTCGTCGTCCTTCAGGTCATTCCCATTTACAACACAAGTGTAAGCAGTAATGTGCTCGTTGGGTCCGAGGTTCCGTTGTACTTCAGGAGATCGGCTATTCGGAATTTCTTTGGGATGGGCTTTGGAGCGGCATTCGGTAGGAATGGCTTTTTTACGAATTTCTTTGAATCTACACCCTTCAGAATTGGGGGTGCGCCTGGGGTCTGATCGACCCTTGAATTGTAGGTCTCCACCTTTTTGTCATTGGCTTCTATCTTCTTTTTTCCCGATTCAGTCCTCTTTGTGAGGTCTTCGAGCATCTTTATGATAGCGGGGTCAGCTGTTGACCTATTGTTGCTTGATCTTTCTGGTACCTGTTCAGCTCGAGGAGCCGTTTCCGGTGATGCTGTGCTCGGAGTTTTATGGTGGCTCTGCAGTTGAGTAATTGCCAGCTATTGTGCCTGCAATATCTCAAAAATGACGTGAAGGCTAACCTCTCGTTCCTCCTGGGTTTTTTTAGCTTCTTGTTGGTTTTCTTGGTGGATGCTCCTGTTAGTGTGGGAGATTATATCAATATGTTGGGAGTTGCGCAAGACCACGTCCACGGGAATTGGTTCTGGTGCATCCTCAGAGTTTCGTGGTGGTACATCGATGCCTGGAACAGCTACACCATTCTCTCCATGGTCCTCAGGACCGTTGTTTTCATGTGCATTCACTGAGTTAGGCATTTTGACCTGAAATCAAAGATTCTTGGACAAGAAAAAGTGTGAAGAATAACTTGTATTTTTCAGTAAACTAGCACGAAAACAATCACTATTATTTTTAGCCCCACGGTGGGCGCCAAACTATTTACCTTGAAAATGGTATTACAATTAGATTTAATTTTGTGGTTCTAAAAATACGTGATTTATTTTTATGCTAGTTGTTAAGCGATAGATGCTACGTGTGAGGCTGGAAAATGAGATAAGAGCTTGAAGATAGTGTGATTTGCAAACTGAGTTGCCGAGAATCGAGGTCTCGAACTAGCCTATACTAGGCCTCGAGGTCGAGCTAAAGCATTAGGCTGTGGATGACCGATGAAGGACTAACAGTTGTAAGAGCTTTGATGATGGCTCCTTATGATCAATGATGAGCAATAAATGAAGAACAATCGATAAAACACAATAAATGTAAACAATGTAATAAATGTAAGCAATAAAATCAAGGGAGAATATGTTTAAGTTGGAGAGCAGAAAATGTTCTTGTTCTAGTATTGAATATCATATGTGCAAGAAATGACAAGGGTCCCCTTTATATAGGAGGGGGAATCCCAACATAGTACAGGTACATTTATGACAAAAATATGCGGCTGGTACAACCATTTAATGTCATAGTACGGACTTGTACTAGCCTAATAGACCTGGTCAGCTTTAACCAAGTGCCTTGGGAATTTCCTATTTGTCCATTATAGCCACCAATTCGCACTGCCCCGAGGTCGAACATAGATTGAACCTCGAACTGTGCCTCGATCCTTTTGAATACGGTCTATGAAGCGTCATAATGATCATAAAATCGGACTCTCCGATTTTAGCCGTATACTAACTCCAAGTCACAAGTATGATAGTCCTCATCATGCACACTCCATATCTTAGCTCAACCCATAAGTCAATCACCATCATGAAACAACTCTCCAAGTGTGTAGGCAACATTAACTATAAAGTCATGGTCAAAACCATCTCAAGCTCTTAGAAACCCACTTACACAATAATGAAGCCACTAAACTGAGTATCTCCAAGTCAACCAAGTAACACAGATAGCCAAACCTAAAAGTGCTACACCATACGTGCTTGTGATGACCTATCATACCAAAGAAATCGATTATTTCTATTACAATGCTGGTCCAAGCCACTACTATACTGATCAAACTTCTTCAGATTACTCTTGACATGCTTTTAAGGCATAACTTGCATTGTGGTCTTTAACTGAAATTCAAACCAAGTGATCCCGACTTGGAACTACATCATCTTTAAATCCGTAAGCCACTTTATTCCCATTCATGCACCCACAAGTGCCTCAAACTAAGTTGTTTGCGCTAAAGAGCCCTTCAATAAATTTGAAACTGTTCCTTTTATCTCTATAACATTGCATTATAGAAACAATAAGGATATAGAAGTACTCCAAGTCCCTATCATTATCCAAACCAATCTCAAATTCTTAACTAAATAAAGTATCCGGTAAATCCTTAAGTATCACATATTGGAACTTGAACCCACTAGAACTATTCTCGAGAGTCACCCACTCTACTCTATTCTCCGATGCATAGCCAAACGTGAAGAATGACTTGTGCTCCGTTAAAACATGATTTCTATAAAATAAGCAACATCGTCCTTGGGAACAGAGTGATTCCTTTCTCCTTGCACACTATATCCACAAAGAATATCAAACATCAGTCATTCAACAATATCTATAAATCAATAAAATATAGTACATCGTACATCCAACAAATCCTTTCCTAAGTCATCCTCGATATCACCCTTCTCAGATTATAACTAATCCACAAGCATTCCTTAGTCCAGGAACTATAACAACACATGTCTATATGATCCAATCATCGGCGGTAGCCTCCCCCACTTGGATTTAAGACATAATCACTTCATTTGATAAACTACTATAACTTTTCCTCCTTATCTGCCATGACCTCACACTAGTACTCAGCCAAACTCACCAGTTCATGTAGTACTATTCATATTACACTTCAAATCCCAATCCGCCCTTATCCTTGTGACAATTGTGTCATCTTCTTCATGCAATACAAACTCTTATCATAGTACATACATTCCATTGGTTAAAAAGGAAACTCTTCATAAGAACCCCTTACGAGATCATACAACCTCAGACCTTCGCACAAGAGATAATCCACCTGTTTAGCCTCAATTCGACATCTTTCAATGACCTTACCATGGTTAAACCTCTATGTGATCAGTTAATTCTTACGAGTCTAGATTTATCAAAATGATGTATGAATCTATTCCACTCCACTCATGAATAGTTGAATGTCCACAAATACATCCATACCTTAAGACTGTGTTGCACATCGAAATGATGATCAAGCGTCTATATTCACTTTGCATCTCAAGTAAATCCTTCTAGTCATATCCAAACCCTCAAAGTGTAGTCCTTAGATGTATAATACTTATCATATAACTATCTTATTGATCACTATTCCATTACTTTCACTTGTTGGGAACCTACCGGATATAAGAGTCCAAAAATCACATGCTCACTTAACTGAGTCCACCAAGCCAGTGCGGTCCATACCTGGACACAAGTCCTTTAGACTAGCCTACCTTCATAATGTAATGACCCGGTTGGTTGTTTTATATATTTGAGCTTCATTTTCCTATTTGATGCTTTCCATATGCTTGATAGTTATTTTGTGACTTACACTGATGGTTGGTTTAGTTCTGGGAAGGCTTAGGACTGAATTGGAACACTTAGTTTTACTATTAGAAGCTTAAGTTCTAAGAGTTGAATGAGGTTTGACTTTTGTGTAAGAAATTTTGGATATTGATGATTTAATGATACCAATAGGATCATATGGTGAATTTGGACTTAGGCTTACATTTGGATTTAGATTTAGAGGTTCCTAGGATGTTTTGGCTCTATTTGCCGAAAGTTGGCAATTTTAAGGTTTGGAGAGTTCCTAAGTTCGATTGGGAGTTGACTTTAATAGTATCGGGTTTAGATTGTTGTTCTGGAACTTGGAATAGGTTCCTTTTGTCATATGGAACTTGTGTGCAAAGTTTGGATGTAATCCTTGGTTAAGTTTGAATCAGACACTTGGTTTGAAGTTTGGAATTGCTTAAACTTAAGAAATGTTCAACGTATGTTTTGATCTTTGATTCATTGATGTGATGTTATCATATGTGTTTGGAGGCTTCGGAATGGTCTGAGTAGTATTTATGGACTTTTTTATGATTGGACGGGGTCCCAAGTGGCTCCATGGGTTTTTGGATCACCCGGAGCAAGTTTGGAGTTGCTAATTTTGTTGGTGTCTAGTGTTCATTGCATTCACGAGAGGAGCCTCTCGTTCGTGATGAAGGATTGGTATTGTGCAGGTTTTGTGATTCACATTTGCGCCTGGGGGGGGGGGGGATTGCATTCACAAAGGTTGCTAGACTTTCTCTTCGCGTTCACGCCAGGAGGGTTGCATTCGCGATTGGGAGATGGGAGCTGGAGGATTTGCCTTTGCATTTATGAAATCCCAATCACGATTGCGTAGTGGGGTAGGCTAGTTCATCACGTTCACGAGTGAGGTTCCACGGACGCAAAATGTATTTTTTTGGGCAGAAGCTTTTGTGCTTCACGAACACGAGGCACGTGTTGGGTTCGCGGAAAGTACCCCTGGGCAGCGCATTTAAGTGATGAATTTCGAGATTTTTGCCCGTTCTTTCATATTTTGGACACTAGACTTGGAGAAAGGCAGTTTTTCTTGGAGATTTTCCTACAAGACTTTTGGGTAAGTAATTTCTACTTATTTTAGGTATTATTTCAAGAATCTACATGGATAATTAACACCCAAAATATGGAATTTTGAGGAAAATTTGGGGTTTTTTTCCGGCAACTTAAGAGAGTAAAAATTGGGGTTTTGAGATATGATTTGGACTTGGTTTTAGAATCTAAACACATATTTGGAATCGTGAGGTAATGGGTAGTCGGCATCTATCCCTTAACCTAGGATATGACCATGTGAGCGCGTGTTGAATTTTGTTAACTTTTTGGGAATTAAATAAAGATTGAAGTTTTATTGTTTGGAGATGATTCTTATAGCTTTGTTTGACGTTATTGAGTTATTTTGGACTAGATTCGAGCTGATTGGAGGTAATTTCTAAGGAAAATGCAATTTTTGAAGGTTGATTTGGGCTTCTTAAGGTAAATATCTTGCCTAATCTTGTGTGAGAGAATAAGAGATTTGATCTTATTTTTCTAATTGTAATATGTGAAATACAATGTGTATGCAAGATGGTGAGCGTATAGGGGGGGGGGGTGCTATGTATGGTTTATGAACGGATTAGACTTTAGGCATCTATTATGCCTTGTTTCGATAATGTGCTCTCTATGATACATGCTTAATCCTTTGTATGGCTACGTGGGCTTATCCTTTCATGTTATAGACCATGTATAAGATTATTATCTCCTAATTAGCCAAGATGGGCTATTGTGGAATTGTTGCCATATTTGATTTAGCCATAGTCATGTTTCACAACTTAAGCACACACCCGTACTTTATTATTATTATTATTATTATTATTATTATTATTATTATTGTTGTTGTTGTTGTTGTTGTTGTTGTTGTTGTTGTTGTCGTTGTTGTTGTTGTTGTTGTTGTTGTTGTTACAACTTGAGCACACACCCGTATTTTATTATTATTATTGTTATTATTATTATTATTATTATTGTTGTTGTTGTTGTTGCTGCTACTACTACTGCTGTTGTTATTGCTGCTCCTGTTGCTGTTGATTTTGCTCTTCTTACTGGTTGGGGTTGCACCGCGCAACAGGACATATTGGCTTTTGATTAGCGCTTGGGCAAGATCCACCCCTTCGGAGTCTGACATACCAGTGGTGAACGCAGGCACATTGATATATATACATGTGCTTTGGTGAGGGGAATTGATGCCATGCACCCGTATAGTGCTGAGTGATTTTGTGTGTGTGATGAAGTGGGCATTTGGGACAGACAGTTTGAGTATGTTTATAGTTAAAGCACCTGGTAATACGACCATGAAATTATTCATCTGACATACATACTTGACATGTAGGCATAGAGATATATCATTTCTCATGTTAGCTGGTAGCTGAAATGTTCTTATTAGTCTTACACTTTAGTTGTTATACTTGAAAGCATGTCTAAATTCCTGTAATGCAAACGAGCTGATTATGATAATTCCTCGAGTTATTTATTGTTACTGTTATCATTATATTTGTGTTGTTCTTAATATTGGTTTATGACTGTCTTTTTTCTAGCTTGTCACTGCTTTCACTCCAATGTTAGTTCTATTACTTACTGAATACATGGGGTCGGTTGTACTCATACTACACTTTGCACTTCGTGTGCAGATCCAATTACATCTGGACGTGGTGATTGTTAGAGCCGTTTTGGTTTAGAGACTTCGAGGTAGCTGTTATGTCGTCCGCAAACCTTGACTCTCTTTCCCTTATTTCCCTTATTACTGCTCTATTATCCAGACAGTTGTACTAAGGATTTGATTTGTATTTTGATACTCAGTAGTGCTCATGTACTCCTAAAAGTTAGAATTTTGGGTGGTTGTAGGAGTATTGTTATTTTTTTCATTAGTAATTTATGATATTTCCGCTGATAGGTTTATTAAACCATGCTTATTCAAATGCTTAATTATTATGTGACTGTTGGCTTGCCTAACAAGTAGTGTTAGGCGTCGTCGTGGCTCCGATGGCAGTTGGGTCGTGACATTATTCTATAAGTTATAAAAACTCACAAACAAATATCTCCCTTTTTAAAGGAAGTACACAACCTTTTTTCCAAAAAATAAAGCTTTTAAACAAACTTAAAATATATTTTTTAGAATCTCACATAGCAATTTCACACAGAAATATAGACATTTCTTTCCCAAAACATTGCCTAAGTTTAAGGAGTTACCTCAGATAGGTTTTATGGTATGCCTAACCCCTTACCCTTAGAATAAGTAGAACCCTTACCCAAATCTCACCGGTTAGTAGACCATTAGGATAATAATTTCACAGACTTATAAGTACCCTAATATACCTTAAACATTACGTGGCGATTCTTTTTATCAACTTCAGAAGAACCACTAATTGTATTTTGTTTTGACTTGTGCGAAATAGGGTACAAGAATAACGACAAGTCCAAATACATATTTCAAACTTATCCAAAGGCTTGAAACACCATAATTAACATCAAAACCAAGAATTGAAGATAAAAATCTGTCTCTTAACTTTCATTCGTCAAACATTCGCCGAACGCATCTGAATCGCACTTAAACATGGCGGATTACAATATACTTTGCACACAAGTTCCAATAACCTCTATCTTGACCCAAAATCCCACCATAAGGGTAATGATGGCACTTATTCTCTATGACTAGGTATGCTTATCACATAGCGATATCAATGATGATAGGCTATAACTACGTATTTTCGTCACTTATTGCACTCTAATTTACCGCACTTTAATTGTGTTTGACCTTTAATCGCTAATGTTACATACTAATTTCCTATTTTATGCCTTGTAGGAGTGATTCCGAGTGAAATAGATGTTATGGATCTAATTCTAGTGATTTGGAGCTTTGAAGTCTGAGTAAAAGCCAAACAAATTAAGTCGAGATCGTGTTTGAGGGTCGAGGACCAAGTCTGGACGTCAAAACGCAAGATCTGAGCCGTACTCTGAGCAATTTGCACTAGTGCGACGCAGGGTGCGAGGCATAGTGCGAGGCAGCAGTTTATTTTTGTCGCCTGTTGAATTGTTGAGCTTTCTGAAGATCTCCACTAGCGCAGGGCATGGCGTGTCGCCCCATGCGGTGTGCCTGTGCATTTTTTATAGAGCTAGAATCCCATTTCGACTAGAAGAAGGTGGTTTCGTTTGGGCCCGACCCTACTTGGTATAAATACATGTAAAAATATTATTTTTGGGACTTTTGACATATCTTAGAACCTAAGTAAGCTAAGGAGAAGGTGGAGAAGCAAAAGCACAAGGATTTCATCATTCAATCCTCACTCAAGACACGAGTTTGGATAGTTTTATGTTTTCCTTTAACTTAAACATATTTGTGATAAGTTGCGCCTTATCTATGGAGTAGTTCTCTTTAGGGTTTGATCGATTTGGTGTATTGATACTTCTTTGTGGATATTAACTCTAGTTTTATGTATTGAATTGTTCTGGATGTTTTAATCATTGCATCTATATTCACTTGTTCATGTAATCGAGAGAGGCATAACTTGTGATATCTTTGCATTATATTTTGTTAGTGGAGTTCATTAATTCTTCTTAGTAAAACGAAAGAGTCTAGTTGAATTGTTGCTTAAACCTTGTCGGGAGGATAATCGAGAGAGTTTCTCCTAAAGACCAATCCGATACGAATTCCTGCATATCTTCACGTACTTAAAAGTGGTTCGTCTTGTGAGGTTGAGACATAATCGAGAGAGGAGTTTCCAATATACAATTGAACTAATAACCAAGTGAATTCGGGAGACTCACTTGAACATTAGAAGTTAATTATCAAGAGTTAGATCCCAAACAATTATCTTGCACCTATCATATCAACCCTATCTTCTCCCGTTGGTATCTTACTTTTCTTAGTCCTTGCTTCGATTGTCATTAGTCAATGGCTATAGATTCTTAGTTAATTTTAGCATTAATCACATGAATCTCAGTTGTTGATCATCTCGGATAGCAATCAATCTAGAAGCTACGATAATTCTATTTAATTCCAATCCCGGTGGATTCGATATTATACTATACTATATTTGATTAGCGAGCATAATTTTAAGCGGTGTTTTGCGCTCGTCAATCAACCGGAATATATAACAACTTAAATATTAAATAAAAGCTGAGAAATGCCATACCATAGTCAAAACGGGAATACAAGAGTCATAATCCAAATCCGACACTAGTGAGTCATAAGGTCTACATGGAATACAAAAGAAGTCTAAAAAATATATCACTATTTGGTATACAATAAACAATAGAAAATGAAGTAAGATGGTGACTCTGAGGCATGCGAGCGGAACAACATGTATACCTTAAAGTCTCCAATAGCTCGACACCACTCTCTAACTACCAGCATGATCTGATGTACCTAGATTTGCACAAAGAAAGTGCAGAAGCATAGTATGAGTATACTTTAGTCGGTACCCGTTAAGTATCAAGACTAACCTCGGGAGTAATGTTGAACTTCAAGTCATGACACTCACTAGTCAAAAATAACATGTGCAAGATTTTAAAGAAAACCAAAAAGCGCAACAAAACAGATATCAACAAGAACAAGTAACATCAACTCCATACAAAATAGCTCCTCTACACAAACCAATTATCAAACCGGTGGGACATGTGATAGCAAATAAAATCAGCTAATAACTCATGAAAATGCACGATAGAAACATCTAAGAGAAACAAGTATGTGAACGAAACATCATTCCACGTAACACATGAACAATAACAAGGGAACACCCAGAATGTATCACAATACATCATCAACAAGAAAATCCTTATGCCGCCGCATGCGCATCACAATAAAATATTCTCCTTACATTGCTACACGCACAAAAGCCACACTTATCTCTTTGCACGCGCATCAATAAATACCACCCTTATGTCGCTGCATGCGCATCTCGCAACTCTTATGCTCCACACAAGAATAATCAAATCACACGTCATGTACCCATGTGCCAAAATATCACAAAACAACAAGACTCAAAGTCACCTCAATTATAAGCTCAAAACTTAACAACGATGTGCACAAGAACATGACAAAATATAACAGTGCGGGGAATGTTCAACAATTAAACATGTTCATATAGCAGACAACCCCTATTCAAAGTATATTAATAGCCTAAGGTCTAATTCGGTCTCAAACCACACCATACACCCATGTAAATACTCGTCACCTTATGTACATGTCATTTCACACAGCACAAATAATGCAGTTTAGACCAAATCCTAAGGGGTAATTCCCCCACACAAAGTTAGGCAAGATACTTACTTTAATTAGACCCAATCAATGCTCTAAAAATGTTTTTCCTTTAATATTCACCTCCACTCGGCTCAAATAAAACAAAAATAACTTAATAATTTCAAACAATGTAACAGAATTTAATTTCTAATAATAAAGTTAATATCTTTACCAATTTTGCAAAAAATCAACAAAAGTCAACTGCGGGCTTGCTCGGTCAAAATTCGAGTCAAGGGGTATCTCTCTCTATAACCTCACAAGTCCAAATATATGATTGATTTTTAAATCCGAGTCCAAATCGACTCTCAAATCTCAAATTTTATTTTTCAAAACATAATCAAAAATCCCAAAAAGATTTCCTTCAAATCTCATGATTGTGACATAAAAATTCATAAATACTCATGTTATATTTTTCAAATGAAAAACACTTACTCAACTGCTTTGTGTGAAAATCCCCTCCTAAAATCACCTCCCACCTAGTCTAGTTCTCAAAATGTGATAAACTGAGACTAAGTCCCGAAATCCCAACTTTTGTTCAGCTGCAGAAGTCGCATTTGCAACCTCGGGTTCGCAAATGTGAAGCCTACCCAATCCTGTGAATGTTGCAAATGCTACTTCTTCATCGCAAAAGTGAAGACTGGATGCATCGCAAAAGCGACCAGACCCCGCCCAATGTGACGCCCGGCATCCTAACCCTCATTCCAATTGCAACCCTGCCCATTGCAAATACGCTTATTGCAAATGTGATTTGGTGCTCGCATTTGCGACACCTGCAGCACCAAGAAAAAGCCAACACTTCTAAGACAAACTCAAATAATTCCGAAATACATCGAAAACTCACCCGAGCCTCCTGGACTCCACACTGAACATCCACACAAGTCTAGAAACAGCATACAAACTTGCTCGCAAGCTCAAAATACAAAGATAACATCCGGTACCATGAATCGAACACCAAAACGCATAGAAAACAGAATGAAACTCAATAATCACTATAATCATAACCAAGCGTCTGATTCTTATCAAACCAGTTCGGAATGACACCAAACTTTGAATACAAGTTCCAAATGACAAAACAGACCTATCCAAGTCCCTAAACAAAAATTCTAATCTGATAGCCACAAAGTCAACCCATTATCAAACTTTGAAAAAGTCTAAACCTTCAAATTACCAACTTTTGGCAAAAAGAGCTAATTTAACCTAGGAACTTCTAAATTCAATTCCTCATACGCCTAAGTCCAACTACCATATGAACATATAGGGACCATCAAAACACCGTTCAGGGTCGTTTTCTACAAAAGTCAAATTTAGTCAACATTTCCAACCTATGCTTTTAAACTCTGAACCAATAGTTCCAAATCAATCCAAAACCTCCCCGAAACTAAACCAATCATCCACGCAAGTCACATAACCACAAATACACATACAAAAAGCTCCAAAAGGGAGACGGGGCTCAAATACACAAAACAATCGGTCGGGTCATTAAAAACTCAATAAAACCTATACAAGGTCTCGAAACCTCAATAGGAGTCCGATAATACCAAAGTCAACTCCCGGTCAAACCTATGAACTCTCCAATTCTTCAAATTTCCAACTTTTAAAAAATAGAGCCAAAACCTCCTACGAACATCCAAATTCAAATCCGAACATACGCTCAAGTTCAAATTACTATACGAACCTATTAAAGCCATCAAACCTTGATCAACTCTTCCAACTTAAAGCTTCTAAATTTATAATCACTCTATCAAATCCTTCTAAACCACTCTAAAATCTAAATCAACCATGCATGTAAGTCATAATATATCTTCTGAAACCACTCGAAGTCTCAAGTTATAGTGTGACGACCCAAAGGGTCATCACCTACTTCCTCATCCATTCCGTGCTTTCGAGGCCTTAAAACCTTATTTTTTACTTGCCTCGATTTGCGTGTACAGTCCGGGCGCGTAGCCAAAAAGCTTTTGTGTTGAAATATGTGAATTCCGTGAAAAATTTGAAGAATTTTGATATTAATATGATTATAGTTGACTTTGGTCAACATTTTTGGTAAACGGATCCGGACCCGAGATTGGACGGTCCCGGAAGGTCCGTAGAAAAATATGGGACTCGGGCATGTGCCCGGAATCGAATTCCGAGGTCTAGAGCCCGAGATATGAATTTTTCCGTAAAATTGTTTTTCTGAAATTTTTAAGGAAAATGGAAATGAAAATTTATTAAAAGACTATGGTATCGGGCTCGTATTTTGGTTCCGACGCCCGGTACAAGTCTTAAATATGTGGTAAGCATTTTCTGTGAAGTTTGGTCGAAATCGGACATCATTTGACGTGTTTCGGACCTAAATATCTAAAGTTTGAAGTTTATGAAGCTATAATGAAAAAATCATGTGCTTTGAGGCTTGATTCTATGTAAATGATGTTATTTTGGCGATTTGATCGCACGAGCAAGTCCGTAGGATGTTTTCGAGGTTGTGTACATGTTTGGTTTGGAGCCCCGAGGGCTCGGGTGAGTTTTGGATAGGCATCGGATTGCATTTCCTCATTTTTGAAAAGCTGGTATTCCCCAGTTCTGGTATCTTCGCATTTGCGAAGAAGTACTCGCAAATGCGAAGTCGCAAATGCGGCAACTCGATCGCAAATGCGAAGAAGGGGAAGTCTGGGCCGGATCGCAAATGCGATCATTCCTTCGCAAATGCGATCATTCCTTCGCAAATGCGAAGAGGGGGGAAATGGGCTGGGGTCGCAAATGCGACGCCCATGCTCGCAAATGCGAGAGGGCCCAGATCGCAAAAGCGATCGATACTTCGCAAATGCGAAGTCTGTGCCCAGGCCCAGTGTTCGCAAATACGAACCAAGGATCGCAATTCCCAGCCCTGTCTTATTCGCAAATGTGAACCAAGGCTCGCAATTCCCATATCCGAGGCCTAGCAAATTTTATACTTAGTCGAATTTTCATCACTTTTCACCATTCTTTCAAAACCCAAACACCATAGGCGAATTTTCAAGAGCAAACTTCATCCCAAATCACTTGTAAGTTGATTTTTACTCAATTCTTTCAATCTTTAACATCATTAAACATGTTTTCCACTTGAAATCAAAGATTTTCATGGGTGAAATTGGGATTTTTGGGTAGAACTTAGGTTTTCTTAAAATTGGGGATTTGGGCCTCCATTTGAGGTCTGATTTCAAAATAAAACATAGATATGAACTCATGGGGGAATGGGTAACCGGGTTTTGGTTCGAACCTCGGGTTTTGGCCACGTGTGCCCGGTGGCATTTTTGGAATTTTTGGGAAAAACTTGGGAAAATCATTTTTATGCATTCAAATTGATTCATATAGTGTTTATTAAAGTAATTGAACAATTTGTGATTAGATTCGAGCGAATTGGAGGTGGAACCGCGAGGTAAAGCGATAGTTGAGGATTAAGTGGATTTCAAGGCTTCGAGGTAAGTGTTTGATCTAACTTTGGCTTGAGGGAATAGGATTAGAGTATCATGAATGCTATTTGCTAATTGATCGAGTACGGTGTATAGGTGTGGTGACGAGTGTCTATACACCGGAGTCTAGCATGACCGTGGGTCTTTGTTTGTACCCTTTTTTGAGGTAATTTGGAACTCTTCCAAGCTACAACATGTTTTTCTGCAAATGTGAAGAGTTTGAGGATAAGTTGTGAAATATTAATACTTTGGAGCATTGGCTCGAGTGATAAATACCATTGAGTAAGAGATGAACGTATTGAAAAGAGTTGTGATTAATCCTTTGCCGGGATGGTTAGATTACAGTGAGTATTGCCCTTGCCGGGTTGTGAAAGATATTGTTATTGTTCCCTTGCCGGGACTTGGTTGTTATTTGTGTTATTCCCTTGCCGGGATAGTTTATATTACTTGTTTATTCCTCTTGCCCGTTTGGTTGTGACTGTTATTTGGGTGAGGAAGAGTGAATTTGCATGAAGGGTCATTCCGTGCTATGTTTTGACTATTTATGCACGAAGGTACATTCCGTGCTCTGAATTGATTATATTTGCATGAAGGGTCATTCCGTGCCATGAGATGAGAGCTATGTGAGGGAAAGCACGAAGGGTGATGCCGTGCATTTTATTTGATTGCTTTGGGTGAGATTGAGAGTAAAAGCACGAAGGGTGATGCCGTGCAACTATTGAATTTCTTATTCTTTGATAATTATTGTTGTGCCATGTTTCTTAATTACGCTGATGAACTTTATATCCAATTTGTACTCTCCCCATAGCATGTTTCCCTCCCGTTTAACTGTTTAGTTTCGGTATTTTCTTTCCTTTTATTGCATATTTGTATATAAAAATTGTACAGGTTGGTTTGGTAGTCCTGTCTAGCCTCGTCACTACTTCGCCGGGGTTAGGCCAGACACTTACCAGCACATGGGGTCGGTTGTGCTGATGCTACACTCTGTGCATTTCTTTGTGCACAGATCCAGGAGCAGCTTTTGGACAGCAGCAGTAGGATTCTTATCCGGGAGCTATCTTCAGTCCAGGGACTCTCGAGGTAGCCTAGCTGGCGTTCGCAGGCCGAAGTCCCTTTCCTTATTTCAGTTTGTTTTCATTGTACCGAAACAGACATGTGTATTTCTTTCATTCAGACTTGTTGTAGTATTCTATAGTAGTCTGTGAGCTAGTGACACCAGATTTTGGGTAGGGATGTGTTTCAAACTTCCGCATTTTTATATTTTTTTGTTAAACTTAAAGTCTTCCGCATTTCTTTAACTGTTGTTAGTATATTATATTGTTGAGGTTGAATAGCGAATGTTTAATGTATGACTGGCCTAGCTCTGTTAGTAGGCGCCATCATGACGCCCGATGGTGGGAAAAATCCGGGTCGTGACATATAGAAGAAAATGCTAGAACTTGCAAAGATCAGTCGAGAAATTACAAATATGGTCTCTAGAATTAAAATTATGGGAATTAAATACTAATTATTAAGGCCTTTTATATTCATAAGCAGCTAATACTTGTTCAGACAAAAAACACTATCAAGTTTTCACTTCCGGTGGGAAATTTCCGATAAAACTTACTATTGCTTAAATTTTTTACATCTTACTAGTTTTGGGGATTTAAAAATATAATAAATAGCAAGTTGAATTTTATGAAGAGTAGAGGTAAATAATTATAGGTCATAGTTTTCAACTAGATTTTATATATGACATGCACATCTAATATGACAATATTAGAAAAAAGTGGAGCCAATCCAATTTATAAAATTCCTATAACACTAGCATTACTAGAAACATTATTGAATGATATTGTGAAGATTTTTTCATTAATTACATAGTAATCACTAATTTTATTAATATTTCTTGAAAAAGAAACTTTGGTATGTCTTTTATCAATAAATATATGCATTAAATATATTTTTGCATCACCTAGTTTCTATCTATCCGATGACAAGTAAGTATTAAATAATCATGACCATCAGTACTACGCCCTATGTCTGAAGTAACAAAAAAATTTGTCTAAAGGATAAAATAAATAACTCAAATACTATTGGTATTCATTGTCAAATTTAAAAATATCACTTCTAACAATAGATCTTGGAATACCCTTGTAAGTTAGATTTTATATATCTTGTATGTAATGAAAGAAAGCCAGAGATTAAGAAAAATAAAAGGCAACCCCTTAATAGCTACTAATTTTGCTAAAGTTTTCCTATCTTTTTTTTAATGTATTAAAAGTCCTCCAGTTAAAGGGTTAATTCGTGATTGTACACTGCGAGAACCTTGTCCTGATTCAGTAGGAATCAGCTTCCCCTCCATTTCTTCCATGCATTCCAACTACAATTGTTTGAGAGCTCTTTTCAAGTGTCTAATTAAATCCTCTGTCCCGCCTTTTTTTAGTTTAAAATGCATAAACATCTTTACACAAATTACAAATAACTATGTGATTTACCTTATCCTTATTCGTTCTACTAGGACTCTACTTCTAGTGGGGTATATATGAGCTCCAGATTGAGATTGACTTTTAAGTTGGAGTTGTGGTCGGATTTGGACTAGCGGGAGTATAAGTATCTAAGTGGTCGTTATAGTCAGCAAATTTTGTAAAATGTATTTCATAATCTAATGGTTGCTCATTCATGTAACGACCCGGTCGGTCGTTTTGGAAATTAACGCCCCGATCTCCCATTAACTGCTTTTCCCGTATTTGTTTCTCTTATTGTGGGTTGCCGGGAAGATTCATTTTGAGTTTCGGAGTGTTTTGGGACACTTAGCCCCTAATAGAGAGCTTAAGCTTTGAATTTGGACCATAGCCGTAACAGTGTGAAGACAGTCTCGGAATTGAATTCCATTATGTCCGTTAGCTCCGTTGAGTGATTTCGAGCTTAGGGGCGTGTTCAGATTGTGTTTTGGAGGTCAGTAGCCTATTTAGGCTTGAAATGACGAAAGTTAAATTTTTGAAGTTTGCAGATCGATAGTTAGATTTTGATATCGGGGTCAGAATACGATTTCAAAAGTTGGAATAGTTTAGTAGTGTTGAATGTAACTTGTGTGCAAAATTTGGGCTCAATCGGACATGGTTTGGTTGGTTTCGGCATCGGTTGTAAAATTCTTGGGATTTCAAGTTCATTAGGCTTGGATTGGAGGGTGATTCATGGTTTTAGCGTTGTTTGATGTTATTTGAGGGTTGGACTAAGTTAGTATGATGTTTTAGGATTGGTTGGCATGTTTGGTTGAGGTCCCGGGGGCCTCGGGTGATTTCAGATACTTAACAGAATTGAATTTGGACTTAGGCATTTTCTGTTATTGCTGAACCTGCTATAACTGCACCTGCGTATGTGGGACCGCAAGTGCGGTGCCGCAGAAGCGGCTTGATGATCACAGAAGCGAAAAAGGGCCAGGGCTTCAGGAATCGCAGGTGCGGCTGGGTGACCGCAAATGCGGAGCCGCAGATGCGACCAAGTGACCGATGATGCGGCCCCAGCCCGAATAAGTGAATTTCGCACCTGCGATGCCTTTTCCGCTGGTGCGGGACCGCAGGTGAGTCCCCCTGACCGCAGATGCGGTAATCGCTGGGCATAAATATGAAATTTTGAGGGTTTGAAGTTCATAACATCAAATTTGATTTTTAGCTCGGGAGAAGGCGATTTTGAGAGGATTTGGAAGAGGAAATCAGTGGGTAACGATTCCTAACCCTATTTTATTTATATTTCATCAATCTATTGTTGTTTTACACATTTAATCTAAGAATTTGAGTGGAAGAATGGGGATTTGGGGGAAAAGTTCCCCAACCGAGTTTTTGGGTTTTGATTGTGTTTTAGTTGTCGGAATTGAGTGATTTTTGGACAAGTGATTTCGTGAGTGAATGGGTGTTCATAATCCGTAATTTTTACCCAATTCCATGACGTAGGCCCGGGGAGGATTCTTGGGCGTTTTTCTTATTTCTTGACGTAGCTTTAAATTCATTAGTTAAAGTAGTTGCTTGTAGTTTTATTTACGTTACGTAATTGTTTTGATTCGATTTGGGCCACTCGGAGTTGGATACTCGTGGCAAGAGCGTGATTTCTGATTTTGAGCTGGCCGAGGTAAGTGGCTTGCCTAACCTTGTGTGGGGAACTCCCCTTTGGATATTGTTGTTATATGAATGTCGTGTCATGAGATGACGAGTGTGTACATATGCTAATTGTTGGAAAAACCCCATTTTCATTGTAAATAACTGTGTTTCCTTTTTGTTGAACACTACTTGTATCTTAAAGCCTACTGTTTAGCTTAAGAAAGCATGCTTAAGTGATTTAGCTGTTTTACCTACTTAAACTGTATACTTGAATCAGCATGCTTAGAGTAGAAATCTTTGTTTTCTTGGTACGAACTTGTATAGAACTGTAGATTCTTTTCTTGAGAATGTTGCGTGTTTACTTTGGGACTACGGGACGATATCGCGGGAGATCCCCCTGCATGTTTACCTTGGGACTATGGATCGGTATTCCAGGAGATCACCCTGCACATTTATAATTGGGACTATGGGGCGAGTTCCCAGGGAGATCCCCCTGTACTAGGTATTTACTTTGGGACTACGGATTGGCATTCCGCGAGATTCCCCTGCATATTTATGATTTGTACTACGGGGCGATATCCCTAGAGATCCTCTACACAATTATGTTGGGACTACGGGATGGTATCCTGGGAGATCCCCTGTTTCTATCTCTGTGTACTGAGCTACATTCTTTCCATGATTTTATTCTTTATCAACTGTTAGTATTTTTATTATACTGTCGCATTTCATATTGTTTTACCTTGTTTTATATATATATATATATATATATATATATATATAACCAGTAGGGCCCAGAACTTCCTCGTCACTACTCGACCGGGGTTAGGCTTGGTATTTACTGGGCACCGTTGTGGCGTACTCATGTCCTTTCCTGCACATGTTTTTCGTGTGCAGATCCAGGTTCTTCTGCTCAGCCATACTATCAGTGAGGCGAGGCGATTTTCAGAGACTTCGAGGCATATCTACCACGTCCGCAGACCAAGAACTCACTCTCTATTCTCTCTTTTAACTATAGACCTTTTGTAATTACTTTTTTTAGACTTCTGGAGTTAGGACACTATGTATTTCCTCTAGTTTGTGATTCGTGAGATTCCGGGTTTTGTGAGTGTTATTATTGGTCGAGAGTATTATTATTGTATATGTCGAGCGGCATTTTAAACTCCTCTATTATATTACCATAAATTGCTAGTTTCGTATTTCATTTACTTTATCCGCAATTTGTTAGGCTTACCTAGTCGTAGAGACTAGGTGCCGTCACGACAGTTCACGGAGGGAGAATTTGGGTCGTGACAAGTTGGTTCCAGAGCTCTAGGTTCATAGGCGTCATGAATCACAAGCCGATTTATTA
This sequence comes from Nicotiana attenuata, assembly GCF_001879085.1. Taxonomy (NCBI): domain Eukaryota; kingdom Viridiplantae; phylum Streptophyta; class Magnoliopsida; order Solanales; family Solanaceae; genus Nicotiana; species Nicotiana attenuata. The sequence continues at coordinate 17,846 of NW_017675184.1, read as the reverse complement.
GAGTCTCGCAGATCGGTACGGAGACGTCTGTACTTATCTACGAGAGGCTATGTAACTGTTAGGAAAATTCCACTTCATTTGATTTCCTTGTCGTGCGATATTTTTGATATCATAATTCTAAACCTCTATCTTCTATTCTCTCACAGATGGTGAGGACACGTGCTATCGGAGATGACCAGGCACCCGCGCCCCCTGCTAAAGCCATCAGATGTGGGGGCCGGGGTAGAGGCCGAGGACGCGCACGTGGTGCAGTCTGGGCACCCATGCGAGCTGCCACAGAGGAGCCACCAGTAGCTCCAGCCGGAGCCCAGGCACCTGATACGCCTACTGCTACTACCACTCCAACTATCCAGGAGACCCTTGCGCAGTTCATGAGCATGTACACCATTTTAGCTCAGGCAGGGTTGATTCCCCTTGTTGCAGCCACATCTCAGGCCGGGGGAGGAGCATAGACTCCCGCCGCCTGCACTGCTGAGCAGTGGGTTCAGGTAGATCAGATCCTAGAGGTTATACCGGTACCGCTTGTAGTCCAGTTCAGCCCGAGGACAGGACAGCAGCTTCAGAGGATGAGCAGCGGAGACTTGAGAGGTTCAAGAAGTACAATCCTCCTATATTCAGCGGTCTAGCATCAGATGATGCTCTAGGATTTCTGGAGGACATGCTACCGTATCCTCCATACTATGGGTATCTCAGGATCGAGTGGGGTTTCTTTCACTGCCTTCCAACTTTGAGGAGCTACCTATTGGTGGTGGCGTACTTATGAGTTGGACAGCCCAGCCGAGGCAGCTTCCCTTACATGGACCCAGTTTTTAGATATATTTTTGAGGGAGTATATTCCTTAGAGCCTCAGGGATGCATGGTGCGCAGAGTTTGAGCATTTGCGCCAGGGTACAATGACTGTTTCTGAGTATGCTGTCTGTTTCACTGACTTGGCTAGGCATGTACCAGCCCTAGTTTCTACGGTTCGCGAGAGAGTTCTCCAGTTAATTGAGGGGCTTATTCCCACGATCAGATCTAGCATGGCCTGGGAGTTGGAGATGGATATCTCTTATCAGCAGGTGGTGAGTATTGCTAGGAGAGTAGAAGGCATGCATGCTCGGGATAGAGAGGAGAGAGAGGCCAAGAGGTCTCGACAAACGAGCCATTATTCTAGTGCACGTGCCCCGACTGCAGTTGGTAGGGGTTATATGAGTCGCCCCGTTCATTCAGCTCTTCCAGCAGCCAGTGGTATTCCAGCTCCTCCTAGACCTTAGGAGCCCTATTATACACCTCCAGTATCTAGTGCGCCTCCTGCATGGGGTGCTTTCATTGGTCAGTCCAGTAGACCTGGCCCGAGCCAGTCACAATCGCCATGTCCTCCTAGAGCTTGTTTTGAGTTCGGCGACACACACCATATGGTGAGAGACTGCTCCAGACTTAGGAGGGGTGCACCTCTACAGACCTCTCAGCCACAGCATGCTCCACCAGGTCCTCAGGCTATGATTACAGCACCAGTTGCCACCCCATCTGCCTAGCCAGCTAGAGGTGGAGGTCGGGGAGGTAGTGGTCGCCCTAGAAGGGGAGGCCAGGCCAGATACTATGCCCTTCCTGCCTGTACTGAGGTTGTCGCCTCCGATTCTGTCATCACAGGTATTGTCCTGGTTTGTCATAGAGATGCATCGGTTTTGTTCGATCCAGGCTCCACTTATTCTTATGTGTCTTCTTATTTTGCCCTACATTTGGGCATATCTCGGGATTCTTTGAGTTCTACTATTTATGTTTCTACTCCTGTGGGAGATTCTCTTGTTGTGGATCGTATTTATCGGTCGTGTTTGATTGCTCTTAGTGGTTTTGAGACCAAAGACGACATATTATTACTCAGCATGGTAGATTTTGATGTTATCTTGGGCATGGACTGGTTGTCGCCTTATTATGCTATTCTTGATTATCACGCCAAAACCGTGACGCTGGCTATGCCAGGTGTACCGTGAGTAGAATGGAGGGGTACCTTAGATCACACTCCCAGTAAAGTTATTTCATTCCTTAAGGCTCAGCGAATGGTTGAGAAGGGGTGTGACGCGTATCTAGCTTATGTGAGAGATGTCAGTATTGATACCCCTACAGTTGATTCAGTCCCAGTAGTACGGGATTTCCCTGATGTGTTTGCAGTTGATCTTCCGGGTATGCCGCCCGACAGAGATATTGATTTCAGCATTGATTTGTTGCCGGGCACTCAACCCATTTCTATTCTTCCTTATCGTATGGCTCCTCCTGAGTTGAAGGAGTTGAATGAGCAGTTGCAGGAATTGCTTGACAAAGGTTTTATTCGGCCCAATGTATCACCTTGGGGTGCTCCTGTCTTGTTCGTGAAGAAAAAGGATGGTTCTATGCGTATGTGCGTTGATTATCGCCAGTTGAACAAAGTTACAGTAAAGAACTGGTATCCTTTGCCTCATATTGATGATCTATTTGACCAGTTACAAGTTGCTCGAGTGTTTCCTAAGATTGACTTGAGTTCAGGTTATCATCAGTTGAAGATTCGGGAGCCAGATATCCTGAAGACTACTTTTAGGACTCGTTATGGTCATTACGAGTTCCTTGTTATGTCATTTGGGCTGACCAATGCCCCAACAACATTTATGCATTTGATGCACAGCGTGTTCCGGCCATATCTTGACTCGTTCGTCATCGTCTTTATTGATGATATTCTGGTATACTCCTGGAGTCGGGAAGATCATGAGCAGCACCTGAGGATAGTGCTTCAGACTTTGAGAGAAAAAAAATTATTTGTGAAGTTCTCGAAATGTGAGTTTTGGTTTGATTCCGTAGAATTCTTGGGTCACGTGGTATCGAATGAAGGGATCAAGGTGGATCTGAAGAAAGTGGAAGCAGTACAGAGTTGGCCCAGACCATCCCCGACTATAGAGATCCATAGTTTTCTTGGCTTGGCGGGTTATTACCGTCGATTTGTTGAGGGATTTTCATCTATTGCAGCACCTATGACCAGGCTAACCCAGAAGGGTGCTCCGTTCCAGTAGACAGAAGAGTGTGAGGAGAGCTTCCAGAAGCTCAAGATAGCTTTGACTACAACCCCAATTTTTATATTGCCTACAGGTTCGGGGTCTTATACTGTCTATTGTGATGCTTCGAGGATTGGCCTTGGAGCGGTATTGATGCAGGACGGTAGGGGGATTGCCTACGCGTCCAGACAGTTGAAGGTGCATGAGAAGAATTATCCTGTCCATGATCTCGAGTTAGCTGCTATTGTTCACGCCTTGAAGATCTGACGACATTATTTGTACGGTGTTCCTTGTGACATTTTTATTGATTACCGGAGTTTGCAGCATCTGTTCAAGCAGAATGACCTTAATTTACTCCAGAGAAGGAGGTTAGAGCTGCTGAAGGACTATGATATCACTATTTTGTATCACTCGGGCAAGGCCAATGTGGTGGCCAATGCTTTGGGTCGTCGGGCGGAGAGTTTGGGGAGTTTGGCTTATCTACCAGCAACGGAGAGGCCCATGGCGATAGATGTTCAGGCCTTAACCAGCCAGTTTGTGAGACTGGATCTTTCGGAGCCCAGTCAGATTTCTAGCTTGTGTGATTTCTCGGTCTTCCTTGTTTGATTGTATCAGAGAGCGTCAGTATGATGACCCTCATTTGCTCGTCCTCAAGGACAAGGTTCTGTATGGTTATGCCAGAGATGTGACCATTGGTGATGACGAGGTATTGAGGATGCAGGGTCAGGTATGTATACCTAGTGTTGATGGGCTTCGGGAGTTGATTCTAGAGGAGGCCCACAGTTCGCGATATTGCATCCATCCGGGTGCCGCGAAGATGTACCAGGATTTGAGACAACACTATTGGTGGAGGCGGATGAAGAAAGATATAGTTAGGTTTGTAGCTCGGTGTCTCAATTATCAGCAGGTAAAGAATGAGCACCAGAGACCGGGTGGCTTGCTTCAGCAGAGAGAAATTTTGGAGTGGAAGTGGGAGCGTATCACCATGGACTTCGTAGTTGGACTCCCACGGAATTTGAGAAAGTTCTATGTCATTTGGGTGATTGTGGATCGGCTGACCAAGTCCGTGCACTTCATTCCTATGTGTACTACCTATTCTTCAGAGCGGCTGGCAGAGATTTATATCCGGGAGATTGTTCTTCTACATGGTATTCCAGTTTCCATCATTTCAGATAGAGGTACTCAGTTCACATCACAGTTCTGGAGGGTCGTACAGCATGAGTTGGGCACTCGGGTGGAGATGAGCACAACATTTCACTCCCAGACAGATGGACAGTCCGAGCGCACTATTCAAATTCTTGAGGATATGCTCCATGCGTGTGTGATGGAGTTTGGAGGTTCTCTAGATCAGTTCTTGCCACTGGCGGAGTTTGCCTACAATAACAGTTATCAGTCCAACATTCAGATGGCACCGTATGCAGCTTTGTATGGTAGGCGATGTAAATCCCCAGTGGGTTGGTTCGAGCCGGGCGAGGCTAGATTATTGGGCACATACTTGGTTCAGGATGCCTTGGTGAAGGTTAAGGTGATTCAGGATAGACTCCGTATAGCCCAGTTCAGACAGAAGAGTTATGTGGACTGGAAGGTTTGTGATGTTTCCTATATGGTTGGAGAGCGGGTCTTGCTTTGATTTCGCCTATGAAGGGCGTTATGAGATTTGGGAAGAAGGGGAAATTGAGTCCGAGGTTTATTGGTCCTTTTGAGGTATTGAGACGTGTTGGGGAGGTTGCTTATGAGCTTACCTTACCTCCCAGCTTGGCAGGAGTTCATCCGGTATTTCTATGTTTTGATGCTCCGGAAGTATCATCAAATTTTTCGTCACCATCCAAGTATAGAAATCTTGGATCCTTTGAGGCCATTTTGAAACCTTGACGTCATCTAAGGTGAAAGTGTGGAAACCAGTTCCAACTGGTTTTGACGCCATGGGCTCATATCTTTTTTCTGGGATTGGTTCATCTGTCATGCCTTCTTGTTCCTCATCTACTTCAGATATTTCTAGGTGTCTTGGCTGGTTTACAAATATTGGCGGATCGTCTTCTTCGGCAGAGTTCGCTGTGGATTCACTGCTTGATTGAGAGCTATCTTCCATTGTTTCATCTTCTGATAAATTTAGAGATTCCGACCATGGAGTATCTTCCTCTGATATGTATCTTGGCTGGGAGACATAGAGGCCTGGAGCCTTTTGGTTAGAGATCATCAGATTTTCGGGATTCGATCCTTTTGATCTTTCTCCTTGGTCTCGCCTTTTCTTGGTTTGTTTCTGTGCTGCAAGGGCATCTTTCCTTTCCCAAACCAATTTTGCGATATCAAAATCATGTTCTTCTTTTGCTGGTTGGGTGAAAGAGATTGGATTTTGCGAGGTAGATGGAAAGGTAGAAAAGGTGTAGTCCAATTTAGGTGGGGAATATGCTTGTGGAGACATAGGGAAGAAGGTAGGCTTTGAAGGGAAAACTGGGGGGTTTTGTGGCTCAAAGTGTTCATTTCTCAAAAGTTGGATTTGTTCCTTGATGGAAATCGTCTCTTTTTGTTGTTGTTGGAAAAATTGGAAAAGTGAAGTTCCTGGCGGACAAATCTCATATTGTAAATTTGCTAACCTTAGTTCCAAAGCTTTGATTAGTCCGGCATGGTGAGACGATGTCTGCTCCATTTTCTTCTCAATTGTTTCCACTTTGCTCATCATTTTGTTCTGTGTATGGGCCACATTCTTTATGGTGTTGCCAATGTTGTTCAGGACTTTGTTTTGGCAGATGGAGTTTTCTGATTGCCAATTTATTGTTGCTTCAATGTCACTCGTTGGGGGTTTTTCTCCAGAAGGTAGTACTATATTTTTCTTGGGGATTTTTGGGGCATGACTGATACCCTCTTTTTCGAAAGATTGAAGTGGAGGAAAATCTTGGGAGTGGCTGGAACTTGAAGGACTCATCATAAATATTTGCGGATGTGTAGACTTTTGGGTTGATGGAGTTTTAGGTTCAGGTTGCTTTTTGGATTCTGGGTTACGAGCTGATGGTGGTTTGGGTTTTGGGGTGGTTTCACTATCATCCCAACTTGGAGTGAATTTTTCTGGTAATTTTGGCCATTCCTGGGGTTCATAACTGACAAGAAATTCATATTTACCTGGACGGCTTAATGAGCCAATTGAAGGATCTTTATTTTCATATTTGGCTCGAAATTGTTTTTCAGTAGCTTTCTCCTTTTTCTTGGATTTTGGTTTGCGCTGGTGATGTTCATCATATTCTCCAATTGGATCTTCTAAACAGTCTTGGCAGGTGCAATCAAGATCCCATGGGCAGTGACCAGTGAAGGGGCATTTGAACCACCACATTCTTTTTCCTTCTTTGTCAAAATATTGGCACCAGTCATATTCTTCCATGATACTTTGTATATTCCAGAAAAACTCTCCATCAGGTTCTGGGTATGTATCTGTGGTATCTTTGGGTTGAATCATTTGGCAAGAGAAGATGGTTTTATTGGGTTTTTTGAGATGGGAATGGTCAAAGCTTATACAAACGGTTTTGTCACTTCTTTTGGTAAAAGTTGGTTCACCGGATTGCAGAGGTTCTTCAGGTTCCCTTAGCTTTTCGTAATTTGTGATCCAAGAGTCAGGAAGAATTTTGACTAGCTCATCTCTGGAAATCTGTCTGGGTATTTGGGTGCACATGGTGTTCCCTTTGGTAGCATCAATATTTAAGAGTAAAGCATTTTCTCCTCCGGGGAGACAGAGATCCATGACATGATTTTGGACTCGCCATGCTATTTGGTGGTGAAGAGTAGCTTGGATGGAATCTTTTGCTTGTGGGGCTCCTTGGATTTGGACTTGGATTTTTAGAGCTTCGGTTAGGTATGGGTCATAAAGGGACATGTTGAAATTTGGAAAGATAGTTATGAAGATAGTCCCGGCATTTACGGTAACTTCTGCAGTACCCAAATTTGCATGTTGGTACTCAAAATATGTATCTAGAAGAGAAAGTCGAGCTACGACGGGTTGACCTTTTCTTCCGTGGTATGTTAAAGTGATTCGGATAGCACCAAAATGAATATGGGTAAAACCATGATCCAAGTGATCCGCCACTTGGTTTTCACTACCTTTCCGGTCCACAATTTCCAAATCAAACTCTTGAAGTAATAAGACCCATCGCATCAGTCTAGCTTTGGAGTCTTTCTTTGTCATAAAGTACCTAAGAGCTGCATGATCAGTGTGCACTATGACTTTGGCTCCCATAAGATATGGCCGAAACTTTTCCATTGCGAACACAATAGCCAACAACTCTATCTCAGTTACCGTGTAGTTCCTTTGAGCCTCATTCATTGTCTTACTCGCATAGTACACCGGAAGAAACATTTTGTTCACTCTTTGACCCAAAACTGCCCCAACCGCAACATCACCCGCGTCACACATGAGCTCGAAAGGCAAGCTCCAATTGGGTGCCGTAATGATCGGGGTGGTGGTCAACTTATGCTTGAGAAGTTCAAAGGCTTGCATACATCCCTCATCAAACACAAACTTTGCATCCTTTTCTAGTAGCTTGCACAATGGATTACTACCTTCGAAAAGTCCTTGATAAACCGCTGGTAGAACCCCGCATGCCCAAGAAAACTTCTAACTCCCTTGACAGAAGTGGGGGGAGGAAGTCTTGAAATCACCTCAATTTTGGCTTTGTCAACCTCAATACCATTCTTTGAAATTTTATGACCCAACACTATGCCCTCCTCCACCATGAAGTGGCATTATTCCCAATTTAGCACAAGATTGGTGTCTTCACACCGGGCCAACACTCTATCCAAAATTTTCAGACACTCATCAAATGAATCACCCACACTGAAGTCGTCCATGAACACCTCCAAAATATCTTCCACCATATCGGTGAAAATGTCCATCATACACCGTTGGAATGTTGTCGGTGCATTGCACAACCCAAAGGGCATCCGAGAAAAAGTAAAGGTGGCATATGGACAAGTAAAGGTTATCTTCTCCTGATCCTCTGGAGCTATCAAAAATTGATTGTACCCTGAATAACAATCCAAGAAAAAATAGAAGGCACGCCCAGCAAGACGATCAAGCATCTGGTCAAGGAAAGGCAATGGGAAGTGATCCTTACGGGTCACCTTGTTCAGCTTGCGGTAGTTCATGCACACCCTCCATCCGGTCACTGTCCGGGTTTGGATAAGTTCATTATTAGCATTGGTCACCACAGTCATACCACCCTTTTTCAGCACACACTGCACCGGTGAAGTCCACGAGCTGTTAGAGATAGGATACACCAATACGGCATCCAACCACTTGATCACCTCCTTTTTCACAACTTCTTGCATTGCCTCGTTCAACCTCCTTTGATGTTCCAAGGAGGGTTTTGCATCATCTTCCAGAATAATCTTGTGCATACAGAATGTGGGGCTTATTCCCCTAATATCAGCTAAAGTCCATCCAATTGTCTTTTTCCGCTTTTTGAGCACCGCCAATGTGGCATCTACCTGCATGTTAGTAAGACAAGAGGAAAGAATAACTGGTAAAGTTTAATTAGGGCCTAAGAATTCATACCTGAGGTGTGGAGGTAATGGCTTCAACTCCAACACCGGGGGTTCCACAATTGAAGGCTTTGTTGGAGGGGTCTTTCTATTTTCAAGATCCGAAGAGAGTTTCCTAGGCTCATAAGAATAAGAGCCCATTCCATGTAAAGCATTCACGCACTCTACTCGGCTCTCATCATCATTGACATCAAGATTCAACAATACGACCTCCAAAGGGTCCTCCATATTGATCATTGCACTGGTATCATCAATTATCACAGCCGTGACAAGATCCACAAATGAACACACTTCTGTACAATTGGGCTGCTTTATTGACTTGCACACATGAAAAATGACTGTTTCATCACCCACCCTGAAAGTGAGTTCCCCTGCTTCCACCTCCACTAGAGCCTTCCCTGTAGCAAGGAAAGGTCTCCCCAATATGATCGGGATCATAATCTACCTCACATTCCAAGATCACAAAATCAGCTGGCAAGATAAACTTTTCCACCCGGACGAGCACATCATCAACAATACCCAATGGTCGCTTCATTGATCTATCTGCCATTTGCAATCTCATGGAAGTTGGACTCGGTGGCCCAATACCCAAAGTCTTGAAAACTGAGTAGGGCATCAAGTTGATGCTTGCCCCTAGATCATATAAAGCTTTAGCAAAGTCTGCACTCCCTATAGTGCAAGGGATAGTGAAAGCACCGGGATCCTCTAACTTCGGAGCCATTGAATGTACTATAGCACTAACTTGGTGGGTCATCTTGATAGTTTCACAGTCCATGTATCTTTTCTTTGTCACCAAATCTTTCATGAATTTAGCATAGCCAGGCATCTACTCTAAAGCCTCCACCAAAGGCACGTTAATGGATAAGCTCTTCATCATGTCAATGAACTTTTTGAATTGATTATCATTTTTCTGCTCGGCTAGCCTCTGAGGATAAGGGGGAGGTGGCCTAGGCAAGGGTGCCTTGGCTTTTGGCACAACCGGCTCCGACATGTCTATTACGAGCTCCCCAGACGTGTTCACGTCATTTTGTGTTTCCACCTCGGCATCTTGAATATCAATCGTCACTTCTTGATTCACATTCTCATCAACCACATTCTCAACCACCAAAGGAACTTCATCTTCTTGCAACTCAACTTCATCACCCAAAACATGCTTTTGTTTGGAGGCATTCACATCACCGCCTCTTCCACTCCGTGTAGTTACTGCCATAACATGATTGCTCCCACCCTTCGGGTTCACTATCGTATCACTCGGTAGAGCCCCCTTAGGGCGAGTATTCAAAGACTATGAGATTTGGCCTAGATGGACCTCCAAATTCCTAATTGAAGTATTGTGAGAAGCCAATTGCGCATTGGAGTCAACATTCTTTTTCATCATCTGTTCAAACATCATTTCAATTCTACCCATTTCATTGTTGGAAGAACTAGGACCCTGGGATGGAAAAGGTGGTGGGTTGCTCGGTTGTTGATACATTGGGGGCCTTTGAAAGCCTTGCCTCTGATTTCCTTGGTTATTGTTCCATCAACTCTGGTTGTCGTTGTTTTAACCCTAATTGTTGTTGTTGCCCCAGTTTCTCTGATTGTTCCGATTGTTAATTTGATTTCCCCTTTTATTGTTCCCTTGTTGTAGATTGTTCCAATTATTGTTTCCTTGTTGTTGGTTACCCCAATTTCCCTGGGATCTCCACTGTTGTTGTTGGTTGGAAGAGTTGCCTCTTTGGCCTTGGTAATTATTCACATATTGCACCTCTTTGTTCTGCCCATCATAACAATCATCTTGGAATCCACCACAATCATTGTCAAATTGATCCGAATTCCTTTGAATGCGGGATTTCTGTTGGATCAGATCTTTTGGGAAGCTTTTTGACCTAGCGAAAAGGGCTCTAAGCCTTCACGCAAGCAAGCGCGAGATAAACGGAGCACGAAGCTACCGCTTCCCCCGACCGACTAAAATACAACGGTTGCGACCTGTTTTGTTGACCTCTCTGTCTTCTATTGTTCACAAGCATGTTAACACCCTCCATGGCATTTACTTGGCGAGGATTCTGAACTTGTTGCAACTGTGCCTTTGCTAATTGGTTCATTATTGTTGTAAGTTCTGCTATAGCCTGTCCATGGTCATGTAGTTCTTTGTGCAAATGAGTGACCGTGGGGTCACCCTGTGGCACGATGGCTCTACTTTGCCAAGCGGAGGATGTGTCAGCCATCTCGTCAAGAATAGCACAAGCTTCATCATAAGGCAGCTTCATGAAATTTCCCCCATCCAATTGATTCACTATGCATTGGTTTGGTGGGCTCCTGCTTGAAGGCTAAGATCTCATCCCGTAGTGCTGTCATGTGCCCTGGTGAGAAAAATTTGGCAATAAACTTATCCGCCGACTCATCCCAAGTTGTGATAGAATGGTTGGTTAGTCGCTCAAGCCAATCCAATGCTTTCCCACTAAGTGAGAATGGCAAAAGCCTCAATCGAAGTGCATCCTCGGACACATTGGTTTGCTTGCTCCCCCAACAGGTATCCACGAACCCATTGAGATGTTTGTAAGAATTCTGAGTGGAAGCACCCGTGAAGTACCCTCGTTGCTCCAACAATGTCAGCATCACGTTGGTTATTTGAAAATTTCTCTCCTGGATCCGGGGCGAAAAAATTGCACACGCATAGCCTTGGTTGGGAAGAACTCTAGGAGCCACTCTTGGAGGTGGCAGAGGAGGGTCTGGAATATTCTCATTTGCATTGGCCTGGGGGCCTCTACGTTGTCCTTGAGGTGCAAGAGGAACCTCTTCATCTCCATTGTCATCAACCTCCTCCCTCGCAATCACGTTTCCAAGAGGGTCATTAGCATTTAATGCCATTTTTGTTCCTGAAGTATTGATATACATAAATTAGTAATAAAGAAGGAAAGAAGAACAAAACACAAATCTATTTAGATAGATAGCAAAACCGTTAGCTCCCCGGCAACGGCGCCAAAAAGTTGATCGAGGCCAACCCTGCACTACTATTAAGTAGCGAGAGAGGTCGAAGCAGCTTTTACCCGATTTAGGGTCGGGATCGAATTCCACAGAGAGCTAGATATTGGAGTTAGGTGTCTATCCAAAGTTCCAAATTGCACTTCTACACATTTTTGGGTTTTAATTATGATTAAAGGGCACTAGGGTAGTGACCTTCGCCTGGGTGGTCAATTGACGGAATCTTGAATCTAAAGCTAGATTGACACATTTGGGGAGTATGATATAACCATTGCTCAATTCTACTCACTCTATACCTCTCGGTAGTTCGAGTGATTTTGCCCGAATTGACTTTCTCATGACCTATTGGGTATGCGAATTTGCACAAGCAATTGAGGATCAAGTCAGGTATTACAATCTCTCGGTTTAACCCTTTAATTGGGGATATCAATTCTCTTGAGTACGCCCCAATTCCTTGTTGGGCTAATTCTAGAGACTTGGGCTCTCTTTCTCAAGAAGAGCAAAAGTCAACTAAACACAAACTAGTGTTTGCAACCACTAATTTAGCAATTAAACATGGAATTAGCCCAAATATCAAACACCTATAGTCAATCAAGCTCTAATATTCAAGACCCATCTATTACCCACACTAGGGTTGAGCCACAAACCTAGCTGATGGGTCTAGCTACTCATAATTAGAGAAAGAAACAAAGAAACAGATGAAGAAAAACTCATATTAATTAACTACTAAATTAAACTTGAAGATTCAATGTTGAAATGAAGCTAAAATTACTCAAAATAGCTAAAATATTCGAACCCACGAGCGCAGCCTTCAGTACTTACTATCTGCTTGACCTAAAAATGGAAAAGAAGCTATTTATACTAAGCCGAAATGTCATGAAAAAAATACCCGTGCGGGGTTAGTGCGGACCGCACAAAATGGTGTGTTGCCGCACTAGGGCTCTGAACATGAAATTCCAGCTCTCTGAACTCAGGCAATGTGGACTGTACAGAATCGAGTGCGGTCGCGGTGGCTTTTAGTGTTGTCCGCATGAAATGGAGCGCGGACCGCATTGGCTTCAATCTCCAAAACTGGCACCTCTCTAATCTTTGGTTCTGCGGACCGACCTAAATCGAGTGCGGCCGCAGTGACTCCAATGCGGACCGCATTAAATCTCATGCGGCCGCATTGCCTGTTGGCCTGGAAATCACTGTGACTACCCAAAGGGTCATCACCAGTTTTAAATTAATCCTATGCTTCCGAGGCCTTAAAAACCTCATTTAGAGTCGCCTCAATTTGTGTGCGCAGTCCGGGCGCGTAGCTGGAAAGCTTATATATGAAATTCCGTGAAAAATGCTAAATTTTGGTGTTAAAATGAATAAATTTGACTTCGGTCAACATTTTGGGTAAACGGACCCGGACCCGTGATTTGATGATCCCGGAGGGTCCGTAGGAAAATATGGGACTTGGGCATATGCCGGAATCGAATTCCGAGGTCCCAAGGTCTTATATATGGTTTAAGCACTTTCTGTAAAGTTTGGTTGAAAACGGACGTCGTTTGACGTGTTTCGGACTTAAAATGGAAAGTTTGATGTTTTATGAAACTTGGAAGGAATCATGGATTTTGAGGCATCATTCGATGTATATGATGTTATTTTGGAGATTCGATCGCACAAATAAGTCTGTAGGATGTTTTTGAGGTTGTGTGTATGTTTAGTTTGGAGCCCCGAGGGCTCGGGTGAATTTTGGATAGGTCGTGAGTGCATTTTTAACCTTTGTGAAAATCTAGCATTTCAGCTCTACAATCTTCGCATTTGCGAAGAAGATCTCGCAAATGAGAGCTCGCAAATGCGAGCTCGCAAATGCGAGCCTGTGATCGCAAATGCGAGATAGGGGATCTTGCAGCTGGGTCGCAAATGCGACCATTTGGTCCGCAAATGCGAAGTGGGGCCTGTCGCAAATGCGGTACTGGGACTTTCGCAAATGCGACACTCTTGGTCGCAAATGCGAAGTCCCTCACTTTGCCCAGTGTTCGCAAATGCGAACTTGCATTCGAAATTCCCACATAAGGCCCAGTTCGCAAATCCCATATCTGCAACCTGCATATTTTACACTTAGCCGAATTTTGAACCATTTACAACATTCATTCAACACACAAACTTCTTGGGGCGATTTTTCAAGAACAAGTTTTCTTCCAAATCAATTGTAAGTTGATTTTACTCATTTCTTTCAATCATTAACATCATTTAACATGTTTCAACTTAAAATCAAAGATTTTCATGGGAGAAATTGGGGGTTTTGGGTAGAACCTAGGTTTTTCTAAAAATTGGGGATTTGGACCTCATTTTGAGGTCCAATTTCAAAACAAATCATATGTTTGGGTTCGTGGGGGAATGGGTAGCCGGGTTTTTGTTCGAACCTCGATTTTTGACCACGTGGGCCTGGGGGCGATTTTGGAATTTTTGGGCAAAACTTTGGGAAATTCATTTTATGTATTCAAATTGATTCATTTAGTGTTTATTGATGTAATTAAGTAACTTGTGACTAGATTCGAGCGGATTGGTTGTGGAATCGAGGGGTAAAGCCATAATTGAGACTTGAGTTGAATTCAAGCATTGAGGTAAGTGTTCGGTTTAACCTTAGCTTGAGGGATTAGGAGTTGAGTCATATTTGTTATGTGTTTCTTGTGGAGTACGACGTATAGGCATGGTGAGTATCTATACGTCGGTGTCGAGCATGACCGTGAGTCTTAAATTGACATTTTGTGTTCTTGAATAATTCTATGGATGAAATAGTGAGTAGACTTGTGATATTGAGCAAAGGCTTAGCTTATTTTCGTGGAAGTTAATCATGAGTTAGAAATGGTGATAATAGAAATGTTAAAAATTCGAATTGAGATTGGTTATAGCTGGTTCTCCCTTGTCG
>NW_017675184.1:0-3316 GCF_001879085.1 Nicotiana attenuata | reverse complement strand
TATGATGAAATGGGAGCGGGTGGTACGCCTGCCACGATATTTGATGAAATGGGAGCGGGTGGTACGCCTACCACGGAAACATTGAGAAATGGGATCGGTTGCACGCCTGCAACGAGATGTGTACTGACAGTGAAATCTGCTTTTATTTCCCTTATCCGTGTTAGAGCTAATTTATTGATGTTCCTTATTATTCTCTTGAAATTCTGTATTATCTGCTATCCCCGAAGCATGTTCCCCTCCCATTTAAAATATTTATTCTTGATATTTTCCCGCTGTAGATGTACATATATATATAACTGCACATGTTTATGTGGTAGTCCGGTCTAGCCTCGTCACTACTTCGCCGGGTTTAGGCCAACACTTAACAGCACATGGGGTCGGTTGTGCTGATACTACACTTTGTGCTCTTTTGCACAGATCCAGGTGTTTGACAGCAGCTGCAGTAACGCGGGAGTTAGCCTTCAGTCCAGCGAGACACCGAGGTAGCCTTGCAGGCGTCCGCAGGCCCGACGTCTCTTCTATCTTTTATTTCAATTTGTTATCTCATGTATTTCGAGACAAACAATTATATTTTCTTTCAAACGGTTGTATTTAGCACTCTTAGTAGTTCGTGAGTATGTGACACCAGCTCTTGGGTAGAGGTTTATGTTGAGTTTCCGCATTGTTATTCAGATTCTTTAATTTAAGACATCCGCTTATTTGCATTATTCCTCTGTTTTCATGATATTAGGGATAATTTTTAAAAGAAGTAAATTGGTTAATGCTAAAGGTAGTTAAGGATTGGCTTGCCTAGCTCTCATCAGTAGGGGCCATCACGACTCCCGAGGGTGGGAAATCCGGGTTGTGACAAGTTGGTATCAGAGTTATAGGTCTCACAACTCACGGACAAGCTTAGTAGAGTTTGAGGGATCGGTACGGAGACGTCTGTATTTATCCCCCAGGGGCTACCGAGTTAGGAAAAGTTTCACATTTGTTCTTTCTTGTCGTGCGGTTTGGTTACTCAACGCTAATTGAATTTCTACTCTGTTCTTTTGCAGATGGAGAGAACACGCGCTTCCTCATCTTCCGATCAGCAGTCCGAGCCCCAGGCAGCTTCCGCTAGGGGCAGAGGCCGAGGCCGTGCTAGAGGCCGAGGTAGGGGCAGAGCTCAGCCCCGAGCAGCACCACTAGTGGCAGAGCCTCAGGTTGACGTTGACGAGGAGGTTCCGGCCCCAGCCCCAGCAGTTCTGGTGGACCCAGCTCAAGTCCGAGAGGGGTTTATTTCTACCCAGTTCTTCAGAACGCACTGGTCCGTTGGTGGGTCTTATGGAGAGTGTTACCCGAGCAGGCTTGCTCCCTGTAGCACCAGCCGTCTCTCAGGCTGGAGGAGGGGCCCAGACTCCTGCTACTCATACTTCGGAGCAGGGAGCTCCCCCGATTCAGACTCCAGCAGTTTAGCTAGTTGGAGCAGCTCAGCCGGGCGTGGTAGCCCAGGCCTGATGGGGCAGCTATGTCTGCCGATGCTTTATAGAGATTGGATAAGTTCACCAAGCTCTTCACTACTACCTTCAGCGGTGCATCTACCGAGGATCCTCAGGATTATTTGGACAGCTGCCACGAGGTTCTTCGGAACATGGGTATTGTTGAGACCAATGGGGTTGATTTCGCTACATTCCAGTTGTCTGGATCCGCCAAGACTTGGTGGAGGGATTATTGCTTAGCTAGGCCAGCAGGATCACCAGCTTTGACATGGGAGTAGTTCACACAGATATTTCTGGAGAAGTTTCTACCCATGACAGTCACCTAGTACGAGACCAGGTTTATTGATTTGGCTCGCCATGCTCTTGTTATACTTCCCACTGAGAGGGAGAGAGTGAGACGGTTTATTGATGGACTCATTCAGCCTATTCGTCTCCAGATAGCTAGAGAGGCTGGGAGCGAGATATCCTTTCAGGAGGCGGCCAATGTGGCCCGGAGGATTGAGATGGTATTGTCACAGGGGGTGGTCATAGGGCAGACAAGAGACCCCGTCAGTCAGGCCGATTCAGTGGTGCCTCATCTGGAGGTAGAGATTCGTATGATAGGGGTCATCCTCCTAGGCCCTTCCAGTCAGCGCTCCAGGTTTCCCATGGTGTATCAGGTGACCGTGGTTTTCGCGGGCAGTATTCTGACCCGCAGTCCTACAGTGCACCATCAGCTCCTATTAGTGCACCGCAACTCCAGAGCTTCTGGGGTGGTCATTCAGGCCGCCAGGGTCAGCCTCAGTTTCCCCAGCCACAGCATTCAGGATGTTATGAGTGTGGTGAGTACGGTCACATCAGCAGGGCTTGTCCGAGGTTGAGGGGTACTCAGTCGCAGCAGCAGGGTCCCCGTCCTATGATTCAGGCACCAGATGTTCCACAGGCCGCCCAGCCAGCTAGAGGCAGGGGTAGAGGTACTAGAGGTGGAGGTAGAGGTCATAGAGGTGGAGCCCAGACCGCCAGAGGTGGAGCCCAACCAGCAGCAGGCCGTCCAGAGAGGTAGATCAGAGTGGTAGGGCCCAGCCCCGATGTTATGCCCTTCAGGCCAGGCCCGAGGCAGAGGCTTCAGATGCGGTTATTACAGGTGTGGTTCTGGTTTGTGATAGAGATTGTATTGGGTGATACCCTTTTTGCTTGAGCCCGACCGGGTTGGGTCCGGTCCGGGGCAAGTCGGAGCCATCGAACCCGACCTGGATGCAAGGTAGAACGACGGCCACGTCAACAACCGAGGTCGAGTCATTTTGAGACCGTTGCAGAGCTCGATATGAGTCACCATCGGATGGAGAAACACACAAGGTCGGAAGCCGGACTCGTAACGGATAACCAAGCGTCGCCGGATATCTCGCCCAAACGTGATTTTCTCAACCACTTCAGGCCATTAAGGCGTAATTACAGGGATCCACGATGTAATTAATTTACCTACCTTATTTTTACCCTTAATCAGAATGTATAAAAGGGGAGAAGACCCCATAAAGAGGGGATCGGAAACCATTACACTACGGTACCATCTCTCTCAATTCTTGTACGCTATCAAGCACAATTGTTCTAAGCAATATTATATTCTGCGATTATTTACTTTAGCAGCAATTGTTGAGTCTTTATCTTTTATTTTCCTCAATCCAAACCTTTTGTATCTTTTAGTTCACGGATCCTTAAAACCCCATATAAATTCAATTGTTATCCGGATTCCAGGGTAAACAGTTTGGCGCCCACCGTGGGGCTAAGGATATTAGTGAGCTCTTTGATACTCTTTCTTGACGCATCACAGTACACTGGTTCTTTGCAAAAGAGTCCATCTTACATTCAAATTACCAACT
>NW_017675183.1:13890-73688 GCF_001879085.1 Nicotiana attenuata | reverse complement strand
AACTATAATTACATGATGTTTATTCACTAACTACAACGAATAATCGAAAAATAAAAATTAAACTACTCAATCATCTTTAACCACGGATCCATCACCGATCAAGTGGTCTATTTTTCCATCAGGGCGCTCAAAGAAGTCTGCCACACCCAAGTGGGTGATGTCAAAATCATTGTCAGAGACAAAATTGGCTTCAGGGCCTTTATTCTTTAGAGATGCTTGATAAAGCTCAACCAAATGTCTTGGTACACGACAAATATTTGCCCAATGCCCTTTTCCACCGCAACGATAGCATTCAGTTTCTGAACCATTTGCTTTTGGCTTCTCATCTTTCCCTTTCCACTTTTGGTGGTTATTTCTCTTTGGGGGATGATTAACACCAGGAAAATTTCTTCCTTGTCTACGGCTACGGCCACGGCTACGACCATGCCCACGACCACGACTACGAATAGAGTCACGGCCTTTTCCACGCTTAGCATAATGGGAATACACCTCATCCACTTCAGGCAATGGTGTAGACCCAGTGGGTCGCTTTTCGTGATTTCTCATGAGCAAGTCATTGTTTCGCTCAGCCACAAGGAGAAGAGAAATCAGCTCAGAGTACTTCTTGAAACCTTTCTCTCTATACTGCTGTTGCAAGACCATATTGGAGGCATGAAACGTTGTGAACGTTTTTTCAAGCATATCATAATCAGTGATAGTGTCTCCACAGAGTTTCAATTTAGAAGTAATTCTGAACATCGCAGAATTATATTCAGAAACAGACTTAAAGTCTTGGAGCCTCAGATGAGCCCAATCATATCGTGCTTGTGGAAGAGTGACCAACTTTAAGTTGTCATATCTTTCTTTTAAGCCATTCCACAAAATAAGTGGATCTTTGACTGTGAGATATTCAATTTTCAACCCTTCATCAAGGTGATGGCGCAAGAAAATCAAGGCCTTAGCACAGTCTTGGGTGGATGCTTTATTTCTGTCTTTAATGGCGTCTCCAAGACCCATTGCATCTATATGGATTTCAGCATCCAACACCCATGTCATATAGTTCTTGCCCGAAATTTCAAGGGCAACGAACTTTCTTTTCATAATGTCAGTCATAATTAAAAAGAGGAGAAAAATTACCTTAATCTTCTCAAAGAGCTTCTTGAGACGGTAGAGTCTCGTGCTGATAACGTGTTATAAAATAATAAAAGTAGAAGAACAATATTGCAGAGAAAGAGAGAGGGGAAATTCTTATTGAATTTTGGGATGAATTACAATGGAATAGAACCCTCTATTTATAGGGAGATGGTGACTTAGCCACCAAGTAATAAATCCTAGAATCTCTCTAAATATGGACATTCACCATAAATAGGATTCTATTTATAACAGTGAAAATTTTTTTCAAGTAAAAATGGTATTTGAAATTTAGAGTTGTGTTTGGACATGAATATAACTTTGGGTTATTTTTGAAGTTTTGTGAGTGATTTGAGCGAAAATTTAAAAACATAGCCTTTTGGAGTTTTTCAAATTTTCAAAAATTTCCAAAATGCATCTTCAAGTGAAAATTTGAAATTTTATGAACAAACGCTGATTTCGAAAAAAAGTAATTTTCTTTTTTGGAAAAAAAGAGAAAAAATTCTTATGTACAAACGGGCTCTTAATCTGTTTTCTCTCTCCTCAATTCTTTTATTCTTTCTCTATAGAACCTCAGTTAGAGTCTAGCCCAGGCATACACAAGTCCGGGCACACACAATTTAGGAGGATCTATAGTGTTTTCACACTTGCCCTCCAAGGTGATTCGAACCCAAAGCCTAACAATTGTGGATGGAGGTGCTTTTACCAACTGAGCAAGCCTCACTTATCCGTTTAAAAATTGATATGCCTTCTTATTACATGTTTATGTGCAAAGAAGGAAAAAGAGGCATGTTCATTTGCTGATTTTTTAAATATTCTATGGTAAGGATAATTTTTAGGGAAAAGGTCTAAATTTCCTCATCTACTTTCGAATATTGTCTACATCTAACCTCCGTTATATTATGCGGTCAAATTTGGCCTACCGTTATACTATCCGGTCAAATTTACCTCTACCACCAACAAACTTTTAAAAATTATCCCTCAATCCGGTAGGTGACCCAGAATCTCCCAAATTATTTTAATTAAGTCACTTATTCTTCTTCTTGATTCACTATTTTTAAAATAGTTGGCATTTACCTGCTTTCTTAATTAGAAAAAAAAGAGAAAAAAATATTAAAATAATACAACGGTTAGTAAACAAAGTAGTTGAAGAATCTAAATTAGGTAGCTTGTATAAAAATATCCATGAATAATTTGTATAATCTAATACTTTTAGCATTCACATTAATAGTAATTTCTGAAAATAATGGAGCAAGAAGAACAACAAGTAATTTAAATAAAAGGAAATTGGGAGATTTTGGATTACCTAACAGATCAAGTGGTAATTTTTAAAAGTTTGTTGATGGTAGGGATAAATTTGGTCGGATAGTATAACGGAGGTTAAATGTAGACAATTTTCGAAAGTATAGGGGTTTGGCTCTTTTCCCTATTTTTTATTGTTTATATAGCGTTACATCATAGCCTATCATTTATCCTCGATACGTGCTACTCATCCTTAGATAGTGAATTTTTTTGGTCGTTTCCCTATGTGACCCTCAATCATGGGTCTATTGTTAGCAATGTGATCGTGACTACAAAATGAGAAGGGGGATGGGGGGGGGGGGGGATGGGGATGGGAGCTATTGCTAGCGAAGCGTTGAAGAAGCAGATTCTCTGTAATAAAGGTGCGCTATTAATCACAGAAATGTGCAATTGATCTATTACAGTTAGCAAACTTACGCTGATAATTTCAAACTTTTTAAGTTTTGGTGATAAAAGATTTATAATTTCTTCACCTTAAGAAAATTTCTACTTAGAAGTTGATTTATTGATACTCCCAAGGTAGCATTGGCAAATTTGCTAATGGGTCTCAGCCTTCATCAATCGTTGAATACTAAACAGAATGTCCAACCTAATTTGCTATTATATTTCCTCTTAGGAAGTTAAACAACTAGCAAAACCAATATAATCGTGGTTCACCTATATGGTATGCGAATATGCTATGTTATAAAAGTATATGGTATGATAAACTGTGATGTGAGAATTGCTTAAGTTTACGGGAAGACCATGAAACTGTGCCAATGGAAGAAATATCTTGTGAATTCTGTGTGTTGAAGTTCAAGGAAGAATGTAACCAGGTTAACCAATTTCAGTTTTATATACATTGAAATGATCTTCCAATGAAAGAAATATCATTCTAAATTCTGTCTGGTGCAGTTCAAAATTCAGTTTACAACTATATGGGTCAAAAATTGACTTAGTTATGTTCAGATCATATCAGCATTAAGAGGGCCTTCGAGAGCTTCTGTAACGACCCGACCCGTCGTTACGGGAGTTACCGCCCCGTTTTCCCGTTTTATGCTTCTATATGTTTCATTATATGTGTTTGGAGAATTTGAAGTGATTCGGATAGAGTTCGGTTAGAAATGAGACAATAAGTCTCTTTATGAGAAGGTTAGTTTGGAAAAGTCAACCGAATGTTGACTTATGAGTTAGAAGGGTCGGAATGGATTTCCGATGATTCGACTAGTTTCGGGGGATGATTTGTGACTTAGGAGCGCAATCGGAATTGAATTTTGAGGTCCGGTTTAGAATTAGGCTTGAATTGGCTAAGGTTGGATTTTGGCGAATTCCGGATGGTGGGTGAGATTTTGATCCAAGGGTCGGAATGGAATTCCGAGAGTTGCAGTAGCTCCGTTAGGTGATTTTGGTTATGCGTGCAAAGTTTCAGATCATTCAGAGGTGTTTAGGTCGGGTTTTAGATCAAATGCAAGTTTCGGAAGTTTTAGTTTAACTTAGGCTTGAATCCGTGGTAATTCGATGATTTTGGTGTTTATGATAGTGTTTTTATGTTACGAGCAAGTTTGAATGAAGTAATAGAACATATCTGTGCATTTGGTTGAGGTCCCGAGGGCCTCGGGGTGATTTCGGATGGCTAACGGGGAGTTTTGAACATGAAAAAGTGCAGCAGAAATTGCAGAGGAATTTTCCTCTATGCGATCGCGTAGGTATGCCTGCGATCGCATAGAAGGTTCAGAGGGGGATGAAGATTTGCTCTATGCGATCGCGTATAGGGGTCTGCGATCGCATAGGTTGAGGAGATTGGGCAGTGCGGTCGCGTGGGAAGTAATGCGATCGCGTAGAAGGGGGAGACAGTGCTATGCGATCGCATGGCCTGTCCTGCGATCGCGTAAGAGGAATTGAGGGCCTGGAAATTTTGGCCTATGCGATCGCAGGGGTAGTGATGCGATCGCATAGGGGTCGCTACAGTAATCTGGCAGAATGTTTAAAACCCTTATATCCGCGACCCACATTATTTTTCCACCATTTTTACTCCGCCAAGAGAGCTTTTTGAGCGATTTGAAGAGGGTTTTCAACGGGTATTGATTTGAGGTAAGTCTCTTGACTAGAAAACACCATTTTATGGAAGAATCAACACTCAAATTCATGAAAGTGGGTAGAAATTGTGAAGAACTAGGGCTTGGTTTTTGAAAACGAATTTTTAGGATTTGAAAGGCCATTTGAGCTCCGTTTTCGGTAAACTTTATATGTACGGACTCGTGGCGAGACGAGGAATCCGTTGGTGTGATTTTCGGAATTTTTCGAGAAGTGGGCCCGGGGCTCGGGTTTTACCAACTTCGTGAATTTTAGTACTTTTCGAGTATTTTTGATTGGGTTATGTTTCTTTAACCCATATTTATGTATTCGTTGTGATTTTGACTAGATTCGACGCGCGAGGAGGTCGATACGAAAGGAAAAGGCATTGCGGACCATTCTACGGCCGGTTAGAGGTGAGTAGTTGGTGTATATGATGGCCTGAGGGTTTGAAACCCCGGCTTATCACATTGTGACGCTATTGTAGGGCGTGACTCGCACCCCATGGCAGGTGCGGGATTGGTTATGACTGGGGATTGTGACTTGGTCCATCCCGAACAAGAATGTTTCTATATTGGCGACTGATACGCACCCTGTATTGAATATATCTGGGCTTATTGCCGTGTTTGGGGCCTTGTGCCGATCTGTAGCATCCTTAGAGGATGAATGTCATTGTGATAGCATGCTTTGTATAATCATTGATCTCAGTCCTGTGTTTAATCACTGTTATGAAATGCTAAGTCACTTTTCCTGAAGTTAAATATCTAAAGTATATTCTTCTTAATAAATTGGAAATTGGGAAATTAATTGAATCTGTTACGTGACTCATATGCATATTGTGGACTGAGTATGGATCGGGCTGCACGCCGCAGCGAATGGTATGATTATATTGCGCTTGGGCTGAAGGAGCCCCTCCGGAGTCTGTACACACCCCCAGTGAGCGCCGTCGACGTTAAATGGATCGGGCTGTACGCCACAGCGTGTTCATGTGCATTGCATTGCATCCTTACATTTTACTTGACTGTTATATTTGAAGTTGTTTTGCTGTTGGTTCGTAGTAAGGTGTCGGACTGTTAGTTTTAGCTTTGCTTTGTGGCATTTCGTGGATTTGTTATCTTCAGACATTTTATATGCTTATTACTCACTGAGTCGGTAGTACTCACCCCTACTCCCTGCACCTTGTGTGCAGATTCAGGTGCACCGGAGGCTTAGCTGAGCAGTCTTTATTTTCCAGAGCTTATCAGAGTTGTTGAGGTAGCTGCTTGACGTTCCCAGGACCTGACTACTCTTCCTATTTCAGTTTTATTTATATATATACATTTCCAGACTTGAGTATTTTCGTTCAGATATTGTTATTCAGATTGTTTTAGAGGCTCTAGACTCGTGACCCCAGATCTTTTGGGAGTGTTTTTATCAGACTTCGTATTTCTCAGTATTATTCTTCGATAAATATTGGATTATTATTCTAAAACTATTATATTCTCTTTAAATTTTCGGTTTTGAGGTTTAAGGTTGATTTGGGAACGACTGTGGTCAGGCTTGCCTAGCAATTGTGTTGGGCGCCACCACGACCGGGTTTGGGGTCGTGACAAGTTGGTATCAGAGCCTAGGTTACTAGGCCTCGCGAGTCATGAGCCGGTTTAGTAGGGTTTCGCGGATCGGTACGTAGACGTCCGTATCTATTCTCGGGAGGCTACAGAACCTTTAAGAAACACTTCACTTTCTTGAAATTCATATCGTGCGGCTTGTTATTATGAAAACTAAATTTCCGTATTCTATTCTCTCGCAGATGGCGAGAGACCACCAGTGCCACCTAGAGGCCGTGGTCGCGGTAGAGGCAGGGCAGCAGGGACAGCACCTGCTGACCCACCAGTTGACCAGGCTCAGGGTCAGATTCCAGCACCAGTTGACCAGGCTCAGGGTCAAATTCCAGCTGTAGATGCTCCAGCAGCACCTGTTCAGGCACCGGCTGTGCCCATCGTGATTCCTGGTCTCCAGGAGGCTTTGGCTCAAATCTTGTCCGTCTGCACTGGCCTGGCTCAAGTGGTTTCAGCCACTACAGCGGCGGCTACTTCTCAGACCGGGGGTGGTCATCAGACCCCTGATGCTCGCACACCCGAGCAGGTTGTTCAGGGCTTACAGACACCTAGGGTAGCTCCAGCTCAGCCAGTTCAGCCAGCTGCACCAGTTGCAGCAGTTGTTCCAGTTGCACTAGTTGTTCCAGTTGCGCTAGTCGCACCAGCTCCAGCTCATGTGGTTCCAGCTATGCCGGATGACGAGCAGCGTCGGTTGGAGAGGTTCGGTAGGCTTCAGCCTCCGACATTCAGTGGTGTTGAGGGCGAGGATGCCCAGGGTTTTCTGGATAAGTGCCAGCGTATGCTTCGTACTGTGGGTATTCTGGAGTCTAGTGGGGTGGCTTTTACTACCTTCCAGTTCACAGGGCCTGCATTTACTTGGTGGGAGGAGTTCGAGAGGCGTAGGCCTACTGGAGCAGCGCCCCTCACGTGGCAGCAGTTCTCTACGGTATTCTTGGAAAAGTATGTACCCCAGTCTCACAGGGAAGAGCTGCGTCGTCAGTTCGAGTGGTTGACTCAGGGAGATATGACAGTGTATTTCGGCCGTATCTGGATTCTTTTGTGATCGTGTTTATTGATGATATTCTGGTGTACTCGCGTAGCCAGGAGGAGCACGCGCAACACCTGAGGGTGGTATTATAGAGATTGAGAGAGGAGAAGCTTTATGCGAAGTTCTCTAAGTGTGAGTTTTGGCTTAGTATTGTGACTTTTCTGGGACACGTGGTGTCCAGTGATGGTATTCAGGTTGCCAGATTTTTCAGATTAATTACGAAATTGCCACTAGCAGCGTATTTAAAAAACTACACTATTTGCAAATATTAAAACCTACATATCTCCTTCGTTATAAGGTCAAATTGAGTGATTCAAAAGCCTAACTTGACTAGAATTTCACAAGGAATCCATTGGAGGCATAAAATACGAGTTTCGGGATCGTTTGGCTTGAGAAACGAGGCAGAACAGCTGGTAGAAAAATATACAAAACTAGGGTTTGTTCATTGGGTCATATTTTGAGTTGGGGAGCTCGGATTTGGGCGATTTTGGAGGCAATTTTCACCATATGGATTGGGGTAAGTGTTCTCTACTTGGATTTGATTATAATTTACGAATCCATCTTCGTTTTTGGGGTTTGTTTGATGATTTCAAAGTGAAATTGAGGGAGTTAGGGTTTGAGTATTGGAGAGTTTTAAGTGAGGATTTGAGGGACCAAACGGAGTTCGATTTTGACAAATTTTATATGGTTAGACTCGGGAGAGGAAGAGGATTATTATTCTGCCATTTTTGACTGATTTCGAGACGTGGGCCCGGGGACCGAGTTTTGGCCGATTTCGGATTTTTGGCATGTTTATGTTGTTTTTATTGTGTAATTCTATTCTTTAGACTATGTTGATAGTAGTATTCTGATTATGGTTAGATTCGAAGCTTTTGGAGACCGATTCGAGGGACGAGGACATCCCGGAGTAGGATTTTACGCTGTTGAGGTAAGTAACAGTTTTAACTCTGGCTTTGAGGGTATAAACCCGGAGAAATTGATATCATGTGATTGTTTGGTGGTGATACCCACGCTAGGTGACGGGCGTGTGGGTGTGCACTGCGAGGGATTGAGACTTGGTCCGTCCCGTGAGGCCAGGCCTAAAAGCTATTATCTGTTGTTATGTGTTTACTTGTTGTTGAACTTGTTTGCCTTCATGTTAGAGATCCTATTTAGGTTTTATTCATGCTCACATTATTTGTACTCAGTCATAGAAATTATTGTACATGTTTACCTCAGTCTCTATTATTTGCTAATATGCTGTGATACTTGATGTGGGTTGTGTTCCCTTATTTGTTGATGATGGTGAGGCTAGTGAGGTACATGAATGAGTGAGGTCGAGGGCCAGATTGTGAGGATATTAATACCATAGCGCGTGAGTTGTCCGCATAGCACGTGAGTTGACCGTGCGGGTCCAGGTATTTATACCATAGCGCGTGAGTTGTCCGCGTAGCACGTGAGTTGACCGTGCGGATCCAGGTATTGATATGGTAGCACGTGAGTTGTCCGTGCTTAGCGCTTGGGCTTTGGGAGCCCCTCCGGAGTCTGTACACACCCCCAGTGAGCGCAGAGTGTTGAGTGTATTGAGTGTTGAGTGTGGAGTGCTGAGTGATGGAGTGACGTTGCTGTGAGGTTGCATTAACTTTTGCTGTTGCTGCATTTATCTGTTAAATTTCTTTGTGGCATTTACCGAGTTATGGAATTTACCTGTTCATTCCTGTTATTTTTAAAATTGTGAAAAAAATAAATAATTGGACTATTTTGCTCAGCTCGTCACTACTGCTCAGTTCCTTAGTTATTTCTGTTACTACTGAGGTGGTTGTACTCATACTACACCCTGCACTTTATGTGCAAATCCAGGTGAGTTAGAGCGCGCCGATCGTTGAGTTCAGGCCGGCTTTAATTGGAGATTGCAAGGTAGCTGCCAGCGTTCGCATGACCTTGTTACTCCTTTTATCATTTCTTCTTTGGACAGTTAGACAGTTTATATATCTCAGTTCATAGTTTTAGACGCTCATGACTTAGTGACACCCCGATGTTTGGGACTCGTTTCTGTATTTTATATTATTTATATTTAGAGTTGGTTTAGTTTATTAGGAATTAAATTATTGAAAATATTTTATTAAATTCTTATAATCAAATGAGTAGTAATATTTCTGGAATAGGCTTGCCTTGTGACACGATAGGCGCCATCACGACCAATGTTAGATTTTGGGTCGTGACAAATGACTTGTTNGGTGCAGTTCAAAATTCAGTTTACAACTATATGGGTCAAAAATTGACTTAGTTATGTTCAGATCATATCAGCATTAAGAGGGCCTTCGAGAGCTTCTGTAACGACCCGACCCGTCGTTACGGGAGTTACCGCCCCGTTTTCCCGTTTTATGCTTCTATATGTTTCATTATATGTGTTTGGAGAATTTGAAGTGATTCGGATAGAGTTCGGTTAGAAATGAGACAATAAGTCTCTTTATGAGAAGGTTAGTTTGGAAAAGTCAACCGAATGTTGACTTATGAGTTAGAAGGCTCGGAATGGATTTCCGATGATTCGACTAGTTTCGGGGGATGATTTGTGACTTAGGAGCGCAATCGGAATTGAATTTTGAGGTCCGGTTTAGAATTAGGCTTGAATTGGCTAAGGTTGGATTTTGGCGAATTCCGGATGGTAGGTGAAATTTTGATCCAAGGGTCGGAATGGAATTCCGAGAGTTGCAGTAGCTCCGTTAGGTGATTTTGGTTATGCGTGCAAAGTTTCAGATCATTCAGAGGTGTTTAGGTCGGGTTTTAGATCAAATGCAAGTTTCGGAAGTTTTAGTTTAACTTAGGCTTGAATCCGTGGTAATTCGATGATTTTGGTGTTTATGATAGTGTTTTTATGTTACGAGCAAGTTTGAATGAAGTAATAGAACATATCTGTGCATTTGGTTGAGGTCCCGAGGGCCTCGGGGTGATTTCGGATGGCTAACGGGGAGTTTTGAACATGAAAAAGTGCAGCAGAAATTGCAGAGGAATTTTCCTCTATGCGATCGCGTAGGTATGCCTGTGATCGCATAGAAGGTTCAGAGGGGGATGAAGATTTGCTCTATGCGATCACGTATAGGGGTCTGCGATCGCATAGGTTGAGGAGATTGGCAGTGCGGTCGCGTGGGAAGTAATGCGATCGCGTAGAAGGGGGAGACAGCTATGCGATCGCATGGCCTGTCCTGCGATCGCGTAAGAGGAATTGAGGGCCTGGAAATTTTGGCCTATGCGATCGCAGGGGTAGTGATGCGATCGCATAGGGGTCGCTACAGTAATCTGGCAGAATGTTTAAAACCCTTATATCCGCGACCCACATTATTTTTCCACCATTTTTACTCCGCCAAGAGAGCTTTTTGAACGATTTGAAGAGGGTTTTCAACGGGTATTGATTTGAGGTAAGTCTCTTGACTAGAAAACACCATTTTATGGAAGAATCAACACTCAAATTCATGAAAGTGGGTAGAAATTGTGAAGAACTAGGGCTTGGTTTTTGAAAATGAATTTTTAGGATTTGAAAGACCATTTGAGCTCCGTTTTCAGTAAACTTTATATGTACGGACTCGTGGCGAGACGAGGACTCCGTTGGTGTGATATTCGGAATTTTTCGAGAAGTGGGCCCGGGGCTCGGGTTTTACCAACTTCGTGAATTTAGTACTTTTCGAGTATTTTTGATTGGGTTATGTTTCTTTAACCCATATTTATGTATTCATTGTGATTTTGACTAGGAGGTCGATACGAAAGGAAAAGGCATTGCGGACCATTCTACGGCCGGTTAGAGGTGAGTAGTTGGTGTATATGATGGCCTGAGGGTTTGAAACCCCGGCTTATCACATTGTGACGCTATTGTAGGGCGTGACTCGCACCCCATGGCAGGTGCGGGATTGGTTATGACTGGGGATTGTGACTTGGTCCATCCCGAACAAGAATGTTTCTATATTGGCGACTGATACGCACCCTGTATTGAATATATCTGGGCTTATTGCCGTGTTTGGGGCCTTGTGCCGATCTGTAGCATCCTTAGAGGATGAATGTCATTGTGATAACATGCTTTGTATAATCATTGATCTCAGTCCTGTGTTTAATCACTGTTATGAAATGCTAAGTCACTTTTCCTGAAGTTAAATATCTAAAGTATATTCTTCTTAATAAATTGGAAATTGGGAAATTAATTGAATCTGTTACGTGACTCATATGCATATTGTGGACTGAGTATGGACCGGGCTGCATGCCGCAGCGAATGGTATGATTATATTGCGCTTGGGCTGAAGGAGCCCCTCCGGAGTCTGTACACACCCCCAGTGAGCGCCGTCGACGTTAAATGGATCGGGCTGTACGCCACAGCGTGTTCATGTGCATTACATTGCCTCCTTACATTTTACTTGACTGTTATATTTGAAGTTGTTTTGCTGTTGGTTCGTAGTAAGATGTCGGACTGTTAGTTTTAGCTTTGCTTTGTGGCATTTCGTGGATTTCTTATCTTCAGACATTTTATATGCTTATTACTCACTGAGTCGGTAGTACTCACCCCTACTCCCTGCACCTTGTGTGCAGATTCAGGTGCACCGGAGGCTTAGCTGAGCAGTCTTTGTTTTCCAGAGCTTATCAGAGTTGTTGAGGTAGCTGCTTGACGTTCCCAGGACCTGACTACTCTTCCTATTTCAGTTTTATTTATATATATACATTTCCAGACTTGAGTATTTTCGTTCAGATATTGTTATTCAGATTGTTTTAGAGGCTCTAGACTCGTGACCCCAGATCTTTTGGGAGTGTTTTTATCAGACTTCGTATTTCTCAGTATTATTCTTCGATAAATATTGGATTATTATTCTAAAACTATTATATTCTCTTTAAATTGTCGGTTTTGAGGTTTACGGTTGATTTGGGAACGACTGTGGTCAGGCTTGCCTAGCAATTGTGTTGGGCGCCACCACGACCGGGTTTGGGGTCGTGACAGCTTCCACGTATCATCAATATGACTTCAACAAAGAGGCGAATCCAAGGTCGAAGTGATCTAGTGAGAGACGAAGGATTTGGTCGAGGAGTCATCACATGCTAAGGCCGAGGACGAGCACTCCTCTTAAAAAGGAATAATAACAGCTAGTTTTAGATAAGACTTTAGGGAGACTATTCCTATGAATATTCTCTGGGTCTGTATTATTAGGGTTTTTAGACATGTGATCCCCTATAAATAGAAAGAGACATAGTTAAGAAAATGCAGGTTTCTCTGTAGAATCTTGCTTTATTGCACACGTACAAAATATATATATTTTTTCTAAGATTCTTGCCTAACTTTTCCACTCGATCCAAGAACAATCTGAACATTCGAAGACTCATCAATCATTCATCATTGTCAGAAAGAACATCCACAGATCTCACCCTTTTTGGGTGACTCACATGTTCATATTTACTTAAATGTCATTCATTGCTATTTATTGTTATTGAATGCTATCCCCTTCTTTTGGGCCATTGAATATCGCTAGTGTTATCAATATTCATTGCTACCTGGACAATATACGTATTATCTTACTACAAATCAGTTAATATATCTTTTGGCCATTAATATTGGCTAAGATTGGCTCTATTTTATTAAATCTAATTGTCTAAGCCCAGATCTAAATTTTGGGTCAAACATTTTTGCGCCGTCTTTGGGGATTTCTTAGCTAATCTTTTAGCTTTCATTAGATCTACAACTCACGTGATTTTGCTAACCTAACAAACCACAAATTTTTTCTCCTTCCCTGCACGTATATGAATTTACATGGCAGGTAACCGAGATAGAACTAAGGTGACATGTGACATCCCCGACAACCTCATGAATGCTATGAACGAGAGACATGAAACGCTGGGCGATGATGTGACACCCACTGCCTCCCCCAGGCACGAGAAGTCGCCTCCCCCTCATTGTAGCACAATGAAACCAAATGGAAAAGGGGCCTCAACGTCCATAGGAGAAAGGATACCTCCTGCCATGAAAAATCTCCTCGAAGCGTGGTTGACCGATACATTAGTAAGTGTGCTCAACAAACAAGCTCCATGCACGACCGTAGAAATCGCGAGAGCCCACACGGTACAGCGAGGAGACAAACAAGGCGATCAACTAGACCCTCCAACGCTAGGTATAACCCATAATGTTACTGATAGTTTAGGTGACGACGTCCTCGCCGCTACTTTGAATAGGATGGAAGAAATGGAAAATGAAAACAAAATGCTTTGAGACCAAATAAAAGAACACCAAGAATGAGTAAACAAGATATCGGGCGCCCCTAAGTTACTGCCGATGAGGGACACCGGCAGGTTCGTAGAGCAGCCGTATAGTGAGGAAGTGGCCCCACATGCCATACCAACGACCTTAAAAATGCCACCATATCTTAGGAAATACGACGGAGCAACCGACCTCGAAGATCACGTGACTCATTACGTCACCGCTGTGAAGGGTATTGACCTCACCAAGGAACATGTGTCCTCCATTTTGTTGAAGAAATTCGGCGAAACCCTCACTGGATGGGCATTAACATGGTATTCATAACTACCAGTCTGCTCTATAGAAACCTTCGAAGAAATGGCCGATAAGTTCGTGACAGAGCATGCCAGGGCTAAGAAAGCCCAAACAAGAGTAAACGACATCTTTGCCATCAAGCAATCCCTAGGAGTGGGACTAAGGGACTTCCTCGCCCGATTCAACAGGGTAAGGATGACCTTATCAAATGTATCTGAAGGGATGGCAGTTGCAGCTTTTCAGAACGGGTTGGGCAGAGAGGGTTCAAGAGCGACCAGAAAGCTGCTAAGTTGGTTGATGAAGTACCCTCCAACCACTTGGGACGAAATCCATAATGACTATTGTGCCCAAGTCCGGGCAGATGATGACGACCTCAACGAACCGACTCGATGGTTCATCTCGGTACAAGCAAAACCCAGGAAAGAATGAAGAGATAACAGGAGGGATCACCCAATTTCACGGCCAAACACGTACCTCATTCCTTCCGCTATGATGATGACCCATATAGGCCGAGAACGGGGACTCACAAGAACGAGAGAGGTATGCCCCCCTGTTATTTGCTCACAACTTTTGTGTTTCACCTACAGAAATAGTCTACGCCCTAGATAAACTTGGAAAAAAGGTAAAGTGGCCGCCAAAGATGAGGTCCGATCCAAGCACCAGAAAATCTGACACCCTCTACGAATTCCACCAAGAACGCGGGCACAAAACAGAAGATTGCATTGCCCTAAGGAAAGAAGTAGTGAACATGTTGCAGCAATGGCACCTCAAAGAGTTGCTGAGCGACAAGGGAAGGAACACCTTCACCAGGGGTCGAGAACGTCAAGGCCCGCCCTCACCAGCCCGCACCATTAATATGATTATTGGCGACAACGATGATGCCTCCATTAACGGTACCAAGTTCACTGCCACTCACAAGCTCAAAAGATCGATCAATCACGAACGATATGACGGACTCGAAAAAAGTATCATCTTCGACGAGTCAGATGCCGATGGTTTGACTTTCCCTCACAAAAATGCTCTTCTCACTACTTTACGAATTTCAGATACTGATGTTAAACGCATTATGGTAGATGATGGGAGCGGAGTGTGCATTATCCATCCCCGAGTCCTCGCCCAGATGAGACTCGAGGACAAGATAGTGTCACGCTGCATCACACTAACTAGTTTTAAAAATGCAGTTGAACGTACTTCGGGAGAAATTACACTCTATATCCTCACCAGCGGCATAATTCTGGAGACAACGTTCCACATCATGGACCAGGCCACCGCATACAATGCCATAGTAGGACGACCATGGATACACATCCCATGAGAGTCGTCCCATTGATCCTATACCAAGTGATCAAGTTCACAACACCATGGGGAATATTCATCATATGAGGGGAACAACGCACGTCCCGGGAATGCTACCGCATCACCATGGATGACTCAACAACCCAACAAAAGAAAGATAGGGAAAAAAGCATAGCAATCAACAGGGTTGAGGTCGACACACGAAGAGACCAGGGATGTCATTATGGAACTTGAAACGGTCGAAGCCGCGGACTCAACTATAGAGGACCTTGATCCCATTCAATTGGATCCCAGTAACCCCAGCAAAGAGGCCTACATCGGTTGCAAACTCCAAGAACCAGGTAAATTTAGCCAATTTTTAAGAACTAGTGCAGATTTGTTTGCCTTCAGCCATGCAGATATGCCAGGCATCTCCAAGGAGATCGCCACACACAAATTGAACGTCGAACAATTCTATCCCCCTATAAGGCAGGTCAAACGAAAGTTCAACCCTGCCATCAATGATGTCGTCCACGAGGAGGTAGAAAAACTATTAGAAAATGGATCCATCAGGGAGTCGAAATACCCCGATTGGACAGCCAACATGGTGATGGTCAAAAAGAAAAATGAGAAATGGAGGATGTGTGTAGATTTTATAAACTTGAACAAAGCATGCCCGACGGATTCATTCTCGTTGCAATATATCTACCAACTCATCGACGCAATGGTCGGGCACGAGCTGCTAAGTTTCCTGGACACATACTCGGGCTATAACCAGATACTCATGGAAGACCAGGAGAAAACCATGTTCATCACCCACCGAGGAACTTATTGTTATAGGGTCATGCTGTTCGGGTTGAAGAACGCAGGAGCTACCTATCAGATATTGGTCATGAGAATGTTCAAAGACCAACTTGGCAAAATCATGGAGGTATATATTGACAACATGCTGGTCAAATTCGTGAGGGCAGAAGACCATATTGACCACTTGAGAGTATCATTCGACGTACTAAGACGATAGGGGATGAAACTAAACCCAGAGAAATGCACATTTCGCATAGCCTCGGGAAAGGTTTTGGGTTTCGTAGAGTCACAACGAGGGATTGAAGTCAACCCAGACCAAATCAAGGCTATCGATGGGATACCTGAACAACTGACTACTAAGAAGCAGGTCCAAAGGTTGACTGGTCAAATCGCTGCCCTATCAAGATTTATCTCACGGTCATCCGACAGATGTCACAGATTTTCCGGCGTATTCAAAAAGGATAATGGCCTTGAGTGGAAGTTTGATTGCATAAAAGCTATGCGAGAGCTAAAGGCGTATCTTTCATCACCGCCTCTACTCTCGAAGCCTGAACCGAGAACATATCCTCGTCTACCTCGCCGTCTCCGAAGTAGCAGTAAGTGCGATCTTTGTCCGAGAAAATAATGGTATGCAATTTCCTATTTATTATATTAGTAAAACACTCATCGATACCAATACGAGGTACCCACACCTTAAGAATCTGGCCCTGGCACTAGTCGTAGCTTCACGAAAGCTTAGACCCTATTTCCAGTGCCACCTTATCTCGGCCGTTACCACTTTTCCTTTAAAAAGCATTTTACATAAACTTGAGCTATCGGGGAGGCTAGCCAAGTAGGCCATCGAGCTAAGCAAGCACAATATCACATACCAGTCTCGAACATCGATAAAGTTGCAGGTGCTCGTTTACTTCATCGCAGACTTCAATGCAAAAGTAATGCCCGAGGCTGAGAAAGAAGCTGCTCTGGCTTCTCTTCAAACACAAGACGTCTGGGTCCAATACATCGACGACGCATCTAACGCTTCTGTTGTTGAACTGGGACTCGTACTCGAGGTCCCTAACAGCGAGGCAATTCGCCAATCCATAAGGTGCCTAGATATGACTAACAACGAGGCCGAGTATGAGGCCATAATTGCAGGGCTAAGGCTAGCACTCAAATATGGGGCAAAGTGGCTGAAACTCCGCTGTGATTCTCAGCTCGTGGTTAACCAGGTTATAGGGACTTACCAAATCAAAGAGCAAAGGTTGCAAAAATATCAAGTCGAGATCTGTAAGTTGCTGCCCAAATTCGATGAATGCCAGCTCGACCAAATCCACAAGCCAGAATACTGAAGCAGGCCGCCTTGTCAAATTGGCTGCAACCACCAAAAGCATCAAAACCGAGGATAATGGTGTAGTCCACCCCTTCAAATCGTCACTAGACCAAATCGAGGTAAGATCTGTAAGTTTATCTTGGGATTGGCGCAATTGTATTATTACTTACTTGCAAGACAACACCCTCCCAAGCGACAAAAAAGAAGCTAGAAAACTAAGAATGCAATCAGCCAGATACAACCCCCTTCATAACGACTTATATAAGAGGACATATGGTGGCCCTCTAGCGAAGTTTTTGGGTCCAAACCAAACCCAGCGCATTATCAAAGAAGTCCACGAAGTCCACTACGGTGCCTATTCTAGTAATCGAGCACTCGTTAGATGCCTCATACGAGCAAGGTACTATTGGCCCACCATGAAAAAAGATGCCTCAGAATTCGTGAAGAAACACAAAAAATGTCAAAAATACGCTCCAATAACCCACCAAGCGGTCAAACACCTTCATTCGTTCACCTCTCCATGGCCATTTATCAAGTGTGGGATGGACATTGTGGGTCCCTCCCACCAGCGTGAGGTAATGTACGATTCTTTTTAGTTTTAACTAACTATTTCTCTAAATGGGTAGAAGCAGGAGCGTTCACCCAAGTACACGAACAAGAGGTAATCACCTTCATATAGAAAAACATCATCTGACGATTTGGCCTACCCAAGGAGATCAGCTACGACAACAGACCCCAGTTCACGGGAAAGAAAACCGCCAAATTCTTTGAGAAATGGCGCATTAAGAGGATACATTCAACCCCTTACCACCCAGTGGGCAACGGGCATGCAGAATCCTCCAACAAGTCCATATTAAACATCATGAAGAAAAAACTTGAAGAAGCCAAGGGCTGTGGCCGGAAATACTCCCAGAAGTATTATGGGCGTACATAACCACCCCGAAGACGAGCATAGGGGAGACACCCCATTCTCCGGTCTACGGAACAGAAGCAATTATACCAGTCGAGGTCGGAGAGCCCAACCTAAGGTACTTATATGAAACCGGCACCAACAATGACTAGAGTAGAAGACAAGAGCTCGATGAGATTAACGAACGAAGAGACATGGCGTACGTAAGAAAGGTCTCCCAAAAGTAGCAAGCGGAACGTTACTACAACAAAAAAGAAAAAGGTCCGGCCGCTCATAGTCGAGGACTACGTACTCAAAGCCAAAACCTAAGCAAGCAGAGATTCGCGAGAAGGCAAATTGGGAACAAACTGGGATGTCCCATAAAAAATTGTAGGCAATGCAAACAAGGGTTCATTCCAACTAGAGACAATGGAAGGAAAACAGTTACCGAAAAATTGGAATATCAGTCACCTTAAATACTTCAACTTCTAAAAAGTAGAAGCGCCCCCAAGTCATACTCTTTTTCCTTCACTTGAGTTTTTTACCATTAGGGTTTTCTCAAGGAGGTTTTTAGTGAGGTGACGGAAGGGACACTTCGAGTCGAAGTATGCGAAGAACAGACTGATTTCTCTTTCATTTCCCGACTCCTCAAGACCCTTCATGGCGAATAATGAAGGGACTAGATAGACCAGGACTAGGAATGCCAGCCAATGCCCAAAGTTTGTAACTTTCTCCAATTATGTAATTAGAGAAACAACGCCAAAGTAATAGCAACCTACGTTTATCAAAACCGCCTCAACAAAAGGTTAAGTTCGAGAAAGTTCGAACAACACCTACCGACCCTCGGCCGCGGTTTGACAAAAGTTTAAGTTCGACCCAACTCGAACAAACACCTATCGGCCCTCGGCCACACCTTAACTAAAGGTTAAGTTCGACCAAGTTCGAACAACACCTACCGGCCCTCGGCCAAAATTTATGAAAAGGTTAAGTTCGACCCAGCTCGAACAAAAATCTATTGGCTCTCGACCACAATTTAAGGAAAGGTTAAGTCCGACCCAGCTCGAACAAACACCTATAGCCCTCGACCATAATTTAACTAAAGGTTAAGTTTGACCCAGCTCGAACAAATACCTATCGGCCCTCAGCCAAAATTTAAGGAAAGGTTAAGTTCAACCCAACTCGAACAAACACCTATCGGCCCTCGGCCATATTTTAATTAAAGGTTAAGTTCGACCCAGCTCGAACAAACACCTATCGACCCTCGGCCACAATTTAAGGAAAGGTTAAGTTCGACCCAGCTCGAACAAACCCCTATTGGCCCTCTGCCACAATTTAAGAAAAGGTTAAGTTCGACCTAGCTCGAACAAACACCTCCCGGCCCTCGGCCACAATTTAAGGAAAGGTTAGGTTCGACGTATCTCAAACAAACACATACCGGCTGTCGTCCATAACTTGATAAAAGTTCAAGTTCGACTAAGCTCGAATAACACCTATTAGCCCTTAGGCCACAACTTACCAGAGGGTCAAATTTGACCAAGTCCAAACAACACCTATCAGCCAAATCTAAACAAAGAGAAATACTCGATCTATGTAAATAAAGGTTGATATGGACCATAGTTATTCGACTCCAAGCAACAATAATAAAAAGAGCAGAAAGCATAACGAGCAAACAACAGAAGAAAAAATATACAAGTGTAGAAACAAATCATAGGAATGGAAGAAGGTGCAAGAAACAACTTTACTATTTCACATGTAAATGAAGAGTTTTTTTACAAAGGCTCCTGAAGACGCTGGAAAAAATACACAAAAAAGTTAAAAAGAAAAACTACTGGCCATCGCCATCACGGCCTTCTGCACCTTCACCAACTCGACCTCCAACGACGTCATCACCCCGACCACCGATACACTCACTATCTCGATCCCCAACATCTTCTTCATCCTCGCTCTGAGGGTAAACAAAATCATACTAGGCGTCCTCCTCAAGCCGATCTATTCCCTCTTCCCCATCCTCCTCTTAGGTTAAGGCGTAGCAAGGCCGTGCCCACAAGCGACCCAAGCTTCGCGAGCCTTAACCCGGGAATCCTCAAAGGACGCCTCAAAAATGGAGCCTGCTGCATGCAAGTCCCGAAACACATCTAGTCGGGTCTCGGCATGGATCCACTCTTAGTACAACTCCCGAGGGACGCTAGGGAAATTAGAAGCATTAGAAAAAGAAGGCCGCGCAAGTAATTGGGCCCTCTCAGCCTCTAGAGCGGCAACTCGATCATGAAGATCGTAGTTTTCCCTTTCCAGCTCCCCGATCCTCTCCTCGAGCCGGTCCTCCTTAGCCCTCGCTGTCGACTGATCATTTTCCCGCTCAGCCCGAAGAGTCTTGTTTTCCAACTCGAGGATTTCCACCTTCCTCAGAGCGTCCAACAGAGAGGACTCCGCCTTCTTGAGCTCCTCCTACTTCTCGGCAATCTCGCCCCTGAGAGCCTCCGCTTGGAATTGGCATTCTTTAAGTTGGCCTCGCAGCTGGATCACTTGGGCTTGAAGATTGCTGCATTGGGCCTCCATGTCCCTACCGAGCTTGAGCTCCTCCTCTTTGCTACTCAGCGTCCCTTCGAGGATGCTGCACTTCTCTACAACCTACATTAGCTCTTCATCCCTCTTTTTCAAGTCCTCCCTCAGGGCCCGCACATCGCCTCCCTCACGATAATGACTTTGGAGGTCCCGGTATATACCGTGGTACTCAGTACATTTCCCTTTCAACTTCACAAATATCTATTTGTACCTTTTCTCCCTCCGGGCACTCTCAATATCTAGAATAACCGTTTGCAAATCAAAGGAAAAAGGTCAGAACCTAAAACAAGCTATGGCATTAGAAAAAGGTTGTATAACAGTACTTACCCTAAGAGCAAGGCCGTCAATGCTCTTCGACAAAACACTGTCATCTATCTCCTTGAGGGTCTTACCCTCGACGTCGAAACAGAGAGGACCGGGGACAGGGACTACCTCCTCGGAGTTCACAAACAAATCACAATCCATTAGGATCGTGACGGTGCGCGAACCCCCTCCAATCTCACCTCGAGTTGGGTGAGCTTCTCATCGATCATTCTTAAGTCATCCAAATTAAAATCGGAGCCTGACTTGTCACCATCCTCGGCAACAGTCTTCCCTCTATCACTAGTAGGCGAAGAGACACCCATGGCCGCTCAAGAGGTTGAAGCCTCCTTTTGTCGTGGAAGTGCACGGCCGCCACCAACAACCACCTCCTCAATCTCTCTCCCCTCGGAATGTAAGGGAATGTCTACACCGGCTTCTACCGGTCTCGGGGTCTCGAGGCTCAGCTTAATATCATCGTTAACAAAAATTGTTGCTGTCTCACGTAACATAAAAATTTCTTCCGCGATGTCAATGGCCGAAGAAACTCCGCCACCCATATCCACGGATCACTTTTTTCGAGGTTGAAGATCCCTGTCACTGGGCAAGTGTTTGTCTTACTCGTTAACAAGTGAAAATAGGGGAGGAGCGGAGGTCACGACGTCCAGAACAGGGATGGAGGCGGAAGCGCCGACAACTGGAATTGGGACTAAGGCAGAAGTGGAAATAGCTAAGACATGGGCGAATATTGAAGGCGTAGTGGCCCTCCTCTTCCGGAACGAGGGTACGGGGGCCCTCGACCTCATCGCAGCCCCTTTGACCGAATCTAGATAAAAATTAAGAAGGAAGGGATCAACATAAAGAACAAACACAGACGACAGAAGAACAAGGTCGACGATAGGGAAGATATTACTTATCGAGGGGAGAGACGGTCTGAATTTTTGGAAAAAACTCAACCAATCACGTTTCCCCGCCGTATAGGGAAGGATCTGTCTGACCCAGTCAGCAATATGGGTCACCAACTAGAGAGGTCGTATAGTAGCTCCAGAAAGAACAGAGCTGATAACAAACCCACAACAAGAAAAATGTCGAAAAACACAAACAACACGAGCACTTATAGGTAAGGTTCCATGCCTTAGGGAAGCCGACGACAACAGATACTACGGCCTGGGTCCTAACAAAGAAACAATCTAGCCAGAAGTGCCGAATAGCCTTGTCGTCCATCCTCACCACCAAGAATTTCCCCCAACGTTGGTGAAGATTTAGCAGCGTCCCTCGGTAGAAATGGGGGGTGAAAAGGTACACTAGGTGGCATACCGTAATCTCGACCTCAGCCAATTCGGCAAACTTTGCCAACATTTTGACCAACTTGAAAATGTAAGGGGCGATCCGTGCGGGTCACACGTTATAATGGAGGCAAAATCCTTTTATCAACGATGGGAAAGGGAACAAATAGCCGATTGTGAACGGATAGGCATAAAAGGGCGCAAAATCCGGGATGATGGACTCGCACATCATTGTCACCCGCATGGACTAACTCCACGTGATCAGGAAGGCCGAGCCTAGCCTTAAATTTGACTAAATGCTCGACCATCATTGTAGATCGAAACCTCACAATCACCACTTCTGGTGCCTTGTAGAAATCAGGTTTGGCATCGGGGTACTGAGGTACAATCTCCTCCATAGTAGGGAGGGTTTCCTCCTCAACAACAACTACAATGTCTTCCCCCTGATCAGGGAATATGATATCTAAGGACAGAATGTTCCTCCATATGGATATAAGATGAGAGGTGATGACGTCCAAATCCAATAAAAAGAAAATGGACATGGCTGCATGAAATATAATTTAACCAACTATGAGTCGGGGTCGAATCCCACAGAGAATAATATGTAGGCGAATAGGAATGTAAGAGAATTATCACTTGTTATGCAATGCCAAACACTTAGAATTTTTTTTGAAAAAATATATATAGCTAAATCCAAAAATGTAAACTAACCTAGAAAGCAAGTAAAATGATCAATGGCTACAAGTATTGATACACGGGGAATTACACTCAAGTAACGATCCAATGAATTTCACGATTTAATAAATATGAGCGAGTTTATGTTAATTCGCCTCGGGTAGTAATTCTATATTAGCTTCATCCAAAGACTAACAAGACATCCTAATTGAATTATCCCTAAAATAATTAGGAGATTAAGCACAACCGATTATGGCTACAAGTAGTTCAATCCTATCCCTAGGTAGAATCTATAAAATGAGGGTTAAAACCTCAAGTTCTTGTTAATTAATCTTTCCCAACCCCAAATAATCTTTTCCAAAATTAATTCGAAGTTAATGGGCGAGTCCTAGGGTTAGCTAATCCCTTTGGAAACATTAAAGAACAAGAATAATTAAAATAACAATAACTCACTTCATAAAAGATAAAAATCATTCAATACATAAGCACAACAAGATATTTAATCCACACTTTAAACATGAATATTTCCATAAACAAGATTCAAGTGTTGAAATAAATACTACACACTTAGATATACAATACAAAGCAAGGAAATTAAGAAATGAGCATAAATGAGTAAGAAATTCTCAACCAAAAGCTTCAAATCTTCAAGACCTAAGTCTGTGTGAAAGAACCCTAGCTCCAAAACTTGTGTTCTTCTCTCAGAATAGGTCAAAGACTGCCCAAAGATGTCAAAAGATTTGCTAGGTCGTGTATTAAATGGTTTTGGGGTAAAAAATGTGAAATGCCAAAACTGCCCGAATTTCTGCCCAGTTTTGCGAATCGCGATCGCATAAACAGGCCTGCGTTCGCGCAGAGTACTGATGCAAAGCATAGCGATCGCAAAAACGGATCACGCGTTCGTGTAGAACACTTGAGAACCACTGACCAACTTCTTCTTTGCGTTCACCGAATGGCCCTGCGTTCGCGATACATAATTTCCTGGACCACTACGATCGCATGTGAAAGTTCGCGATCGCGAAGAGCATATTCTGGCAGCAGTCCATTTTTCTCAATTTAACACATTTTGACTTGTTTTCTTTCGTATCTTCTCTAAATCACTTGATACCTGAAATATGCCAATAAAACTCAGAAAATGCCATAGTTTCTCAACAAAATTATACAAAAGCCTAAGTATCAAGAGGAGATAAGTTGGTAAAATACCAACTTATCAAACTCCCAAACTTAAACTATTGCTTTTCCTCAAGCAATTCAAAACTAAGAATATCTTTCAATAAAATCATCAATTAAGCTCAATGGCATACCAAGCGTCATTTCAAGTCAAAAAGGTTCAAATTCAACACAATCTAGGAACTTTGGTTGGTGCCAAGAATTAATCTAAAGCATATGAATCACCAACTTCTCACAAATTTCATTTCAATTGAAGTGCTCAAGCACCACATTAATCAAAGTGGCAACCAAGTCATGACACTAAAGCTTCAAAATTTGCCTCATTATCAAAATTAATTTTCTTTCGTTCATTCCTCCCAATTGGAGATTAGATTAAGTTCACAACTCAAACTTTTCATGTGCCCTCAAACTTAAGAGAGGATCCCAACTTATAAATTGTAATTTAAACACACATGGGATATTAAATGGAAAGAATTAACTCTCACTCTCACAAAGATATTCAAATGCACAAAAGTAGTGCCATAGGCTTGCCCTTATTTTAATTCGCTGCCTTTTCAAGAATATTTTGTTGGAGATCCCATAAGGACTTTTTGAGCTTGTAATGTAGGTTTAGGGAAGGGTTATGACCCATAAAAATTCCTCAAGGTGCTCATCATCTTTGTCAAATATTTGCTTTTCTTCTTTTCATGTTCTCTCTGCTTTAGCTGCCTCCGCTTAATTTTACCCAATTTGGCTTTAATGGCTTGCTGCTCCTTAGCAAGATCTGACAAAGTTGGAACCTTTCCTTGGCCAGCTGGACCTGCAGATGTGCCCTCTCTAGACGGTCTAGAAGGAAGACCAGCTACAAGCTGGCGGACCTGTGTCTCCATGCCATAAACCTGGCGAGAGATATACCTGAGTGTGAGAGGTCCCTGATCAAGTGGTACAATGGCAGTACAAGGACCTATGGCATCTGTGGCAGAATCGGGTATCTCAATGATGGTGTCAGGACATTGGTCAAATGAGGGAGATGCTTCATCAATCTTTCTTTTCTTCTGTGCATTCCCTGCTCTCTTTCTTAGCAATGGATGGATGAGCTTCTCTGGATTCTTTTCCTTTTCTGTAGGCCTCTTCTCCTCCCCGACCTCATAGCATAAGTGAGTGATCAGGGATGAGAAGAATAAACTCTTAGTCCTCTCTGCAACAACCTCTGTTATCTCATCAACAACCAGCTATCCCGCATTCATTGGTGTGCCCTCGGTCTCATTACGTGAAGGCATGACTAGAGCACAGATAATGGATAGCCAAGTCTTGGCCTCGGTCTCTGCAACAACCTTTGTTATCTCATCAACAACCAGCTATCCCACATTCACTGGTGTGCCCTCGGTCTCATTACGTGAAGGCATGACTGGCAGAAGACTTGATTCTTGAGTGATTTCTTATCCAGTTTGGCATCTTTCCACCGTGCAAATGGCCTACAAACCACTGTGCGCCCAAGTCTTTAGATCTATCCCTGTACACTTGGTTGTAACATTGGGAAGATTGTAATATGCGTTTATCAGCTCTGGATCAAAGCGGACTTTTTTGCCCCTGACAGTAATAACCAAATCATTCTTGAAGCCGGTCTCTACAACATTTGCATAAAATTCTCTTATCATTTCATGATTGGCTGTTCTTGGCTCGTCCGCAAAGCAAATCTATCCACTCGATATTAATCTTCCATGGAACTCGGGCCATCGACCTTCAAGGTTGGTCAAGAGAATGCCTCTTTCTTTAATCATACATCTACACAGTTGTTTGTCGCTGCGTTCGGGAGCAGCTTAATGATGAGAATATGAGCGAGTTTATATTAATTAACCTCGGGTAGTAATTCTATATTAGCTTCTTTCGAAGACTAACAAGACTTCCTAAGTGAATTATTCCTAAAACAATTAAGATATTAAGCACACCCGGATATGGCTACTAGTAGTTCCATCCTCTCCTTAGGTAGAATCTATAAAATTGTCACGACCCGGAATTCCTACCATCGGGACCGTGATGGCGCCTAACATCGTACTCGCTAGGCAAGCCACCGTTAGAGTTTTATTCACCTTTTTCCTTTACATTTCATAGATTAAAATTAACAACACTAAATCAAACTGAAATAAATGCAGAAGTACATAATTAACCGATTATCTATATACTATTAACAATACCAAAACTGTTACCACCCAGAAACTGGTGTCACAATCCACGAACATACTACGAATTACTACAAATACTGGTCTGAAGGAAATTACATCTGTCTCGAAAGAAAAGAAAACAGGAAAGTA
Source organism: Nicotiana attenuata (assembly GCF_001879085.1). Classification (NCBI taxonomy): domain Eukaryota; kingdom Viridiplantae; phylum Streptophyta; class Magnoliopsida; order Solanales; family Solanaceae; genus Nicotiana; species Nicotiana attenuata. Next base: position 47,539 of record NW_017675183.1, on the reverse strand, counting down.
GAAATATGGAAGGGGACGCTAGGGCCTGCGGACGCCAGCAGGACTACCTTGGGTTTCCTGGATGAAGTATCTGTAACCGACCTCTCGATCAGCCACTACAAGCTCCGAAATCTGCACAGAAAGTGCAAAGTGCAGTATCAGTACAACCAACCCCATGTACTGGTAAGTGCCGAGCCTAACCTTGATGAAGTAGTGACGAGGCTACGGCGGGGCATTACAATATAACCTGCATACAGTATATAATAAAGCAAAAAGGAAGTACGAGACAAAATGAAACCGGAACTTGCATCAAATATGGATACGGAACTCAAATATCTTATCAGTACTCAGCTATAACAATTCCTTAAGAGAGTTACAAAATTACAGAATGAACTCACAATAGAAGAAGAATACATAAACAACAAGATGATGGCCGGCACATCCCGATCCCATTATATAATCAGTAACAATATGAACATTCACCCTTATTACTCCGTATCAATCCACCCTTATTACTCCTGCTGCGGCGTGCAACTCGATCCCACCAGAAAATAATAATCCCCATTTTTGAATAATTCCCATTTTTGGTTCTGTTTTAAAATCACTGGACAGGGCTTATCCGCGTTCGCGAGAGGCTTGTCGCATTCGTGAAGCTACGACGCTATTTGCCTACGCGTTCGCGAGAAACCCTTCGCGTTTGCGAAGGCATACTCCCCCCAGCCTCCGTGTTCGCGAGCCAAGTGCCGCGTTCGCGATGAGTTAATTTCTCCTCCCCCAAGTACCATGCTTCGCGTCCGCGGTAGACAGGTCGCGTTCGCGAAGGGTACCTCTCTCCGACCATGAATGCCACATCACGAACCTTACGGTCGGCATAACTCTGTTGCCTGGACTAAGCTGTACGAAGTCTATCCTAAATGATCTTAACCTTATCCAAGGCATCCTGCACTAAATCTGTACCCAATAACCGAGGCTCCCCTAGCTGAAACCACCCAACCGGCGATCGACACCGTCTACCATATAATGCCTCACAGGGAGCCATCTGGATGCTTGACTGATAACTATTGTTGTAGGCAAACTCCGCTAACAGAAAGAACTGATCCCAAGAACCTCCAAAGTCAATAACACAGGCGCGGAGCATATCCTCCAAGATCTGAATAGTACGCTCGGACTGTCCGTCCGTCTGAGGATGAAATGCTGTGCTCAACTCGAACGGCGTACCCAACTCACACTGTACTGCCCTCCAAAAATGTGAGGTAAACTGCGTACTTTGATTAGAAATAATAGACACGGGAACACCATGAAGACGAATCACGGATATAGATCTCTGCCAACCGCACCGAAGAATAGGAAACTACCACATGAATGAAATGCGCTGACTTGGTCAGTCTATCCACAATAACCCAAACTACGGCGAACTAACTCTAAGTCCGTGGGAGTCCAACAAGGAAATTCATAGTGATACACTCCCACTTCCACTTAGGAATCTCTATCTTCTGAAGCAAACCACCAGGTCTTTGATGCTCGTATTTTACTTGCTCAAAATTCAAACACCGAGCTACATATGCAACAATATCCTTCTTCATCCTCCTCCACCAATAATGCTGCCGCAAGTCCTGATACATCTTAATGGTGCCCGGATGAATAGAGTACCGGGAACTATGGGCCTCCTCTAGAATCAACTCACGAAGCCCATCCACATTAGGCACACAAACACGACCTTGCATCCTGAAAAATCCATCATCCCCAACCGCAACCTGCTTGGCATCACTGTGACGCACCGTGTCTCTAAGGACAAGCAAATGAGGGTCATCATACTACCGATCTCTGATACGCTCAAATAAGGAAGACCGAGCGACTGTACAAGCTAGAACACGGCTGGGCTCAGAAACATCCAACCTCACGAACTGATTGGCCAAAGCCTGAACATCTAAAGAAAGTGGTCTCTCACCGACTGGAATATATGCAAGGCTACCCATACTAGCTGACTTCCTACTCAAAGCATCGGCCACCACATTGGCCTTCCCGGGATGATACAAGATGGTGATAACATAGTCTTTCAATAGCTCCAACCACCTTCTCTGCCTCAAATTGAGCTCCTTCTGCTTGAACAAATACTGCAAACTCTTATGATCCATGAACACCTCATACGACACGCCATATAGATAGTGCCTCCAAATCTTCAGCGTGTGAACAATGGCTGCTAGCTCCAAGTCATGAACTAGATAATTCTTCTCATGAATCTTTAACTGCCGCGAAGCATATGCAATAACCTTGCCACCCTGCATCAATACCGTACCAAGCCCAATACGAGATGCGTCATAATATACTGCATAGGGCCCTTAACTTGTGGGCAACACCAACACCGGCGCCGTAGTTAAAGCTGCCTTGAGCTTCTGAAAGCTCGCCTCACACTCGTCCGACCACCTAAACGGGGCACCCTTCTGGGTCAACCTGGTCATTGGGGCTGCTATAGTTGAGAACCCCTCCACAAACCGACGGTAATAACCTGCCAAACCCGAGAAACTCCGAATCTCTGTAGCTGATGTGGGTTTAGGCCAGTCCTTAACTGCCTCAATCTTCTTAGGATCCACCCGAATACCCTCTGTTGATACAACGTGACCCAAGAAAGCAACTGAACTCAACCAAACTCACATTTCAAAAACTTAGCATATAATTGGCTGTCCCTCAGAGTCTTAAGAACGATCCAAAGATGCTGCTCATGCTCTTCTCGACTGCGGGAGTAGATCAAGATATCATCAATAAAAAGAATCACGAAGGAATCCAGATAGGCTTGAACCCCCGGTTCATCAAATCCATAAATGTTGCTGGGGCATTTGTCAACCCAAATGACATCACTAGAAACTCATAATGCCCGTACCGAGTCCGAAAAGTTGTCTTAGGGACATCAGATGCCCTAATCCTCAACTGATGGTAGCCAGACCTTAATTCAATCTTTGAAAATGCCTTGGCACCCTGAAGCTGATCAAGTAAGTCATCAATCCTTGGCAATGGATACTTGTTCTTGATGGTGACTTTGTTCAATTGCCGATAGTCTATGCACATCCTCATCGACCCATCCTTCTTCTTTACAAACAACACCGGCGCACCCCAAGGCGAGACAATAGGTCTAATAAAGCCCTTGTCAAGCAAATCTTGCCACTGCTCCTTCAATTCTTTCAACTCTAACGAGGCCATGCGGTACGATAGAATAGAAATGGAATGAGTGCCCGGAGCTAAATCAATGCAAAAGTCAATATCCCCGTCTGGTGGCATTCCTAGTAGGTCTGCAGGAAACACCTCTGGGAACTCCCGAACAACTGGTACAGAATCCATGGAAGGAACCTCCGCACTAGAATCACGAACATAAACCAAATAAGCCAAACACCCCTTCTCGACCATACGCCGAGCCTTCATATAAGTAATAACCTTGCTGGTAGAATGACCAGGAGTCCCCCTCCACTTTAATCGAGGCAACCCTAGCAATGCTAAGGTCACAGTCTTGGCATGACATTCCATTATAGCATGATAAGGAGACAGCCAATCCCTCCCCAAAATGACATCAAAATCAACCATATCGAGAAGTAGGTGATCTGCGCTAGTCTCAAGAAACCTAATAATAACCACACACGAACGATAGACACGATCTACAACAATAGAATCCCCCACCGGTATGGACACATACATGGGAGCACTCAAGGAATCACGAGGCACAACCAAATATGAGGCAAAATAAGATGACACATATGAGTATGTAGACCCTGGATTAAATAGAACTGAAGCATCTCCACTGCAAACCGAAACTGTACCTGTGATAACAACATCGGATGACTTAGCCTCAGGCCTGGCTGGGAAAGCATAACATCGGGGCGGGACCCTACTACTCTGAACCATATCCCTGGGACAGCCTCCTGCTGGCTGGCCTCTATCTCTAGCGGCCTGGCCTCTACCTCTAACGGCCTGACCTCCACCTCTAGCGGGATGACCCCTACCTCTGGCTCCCTGACCCCTACCTCTAGCTGGCTGAGTGGGCGGTGCTGGAATCATGGCACGAGAACCCTACGGCTGTGACTGAACACCCACTAATCTCGGACAAGTCCTCTAGATATGCCCATACTCACCACACTCAAAATATCCATCCTGATACTGCGACTGAGGAAATTGAGGCTGACCCTGACGGGCCGGCTGACCGCGATAATAACTCTGAAGAGGAGGTGCTCTAATAGGAGCTGGCGGTGCACTATAAGCTGTCTGCCCTGAAGAAGGTACATAAGCACCACGACTCCCTGAAGCTCCATGGGATGTTTGAAGTTCTGAATGAAACGGCCTGGGAGGATGACCTCTACCAAAAGTATCCCGGCCTCAAGATGAGGCCCCACTGAATCCACCGGAGTGGCGAGGCCTCTTGTCAGACCCCTGACCACACCCCTGAGCTAAAAGCATCTCAACTCGTCTGGCCACATTTGCTGCATCCTGGAAAGACATCTCACTCCCTCTCTCCTTAGCCATCTAAAATATGATAGGCTGAGCAAGTCCCTCAATAAACCTCCTCACCCTCTCTCTCTCTCTCTCTCTCTCTCTCTGTCTCTCTCGGTGGGAAGTATAAGAAGAGCATGACGGGACATATCAACAAATCTAGTCTCGTACTGAGTGACAGTCATAGAACCCTGCTGAAGGCGCTCGAGCTGCCTTCGATAGTCCTCTCTCTGAGTGATAGGAAGATACTTCTCCAAAAATAGCTGAGAGAATTGGTCCCAAGTAAGAGCTGGCGACCCAGTTGGTCTGGCCAAACAAAAATTCCTCCACCATTTCTTGGCGGAACCTGATAGACGAAAGGTAAAAAAGTCAACCCCATTGGTCTCCACTATCCCCATGTTCCGTAATACCTCGTGACAACTGTCCAGATAGCCCTGGGGATCCTCTGAAGATATACCGCCATAGGTAGTGGTGAATGCTTGGTAAACCTATCCAATCTCCACAAGGCCTCAGAAGACATAGCTGATCCATCGCCGGTCTGCGCTACAACACCCGGCGGAACTACCCCAACTGGCTGAGCTGCTAGAGTCTAAAACTGGGGAGCCATCTGCTCTGGAGTGTGAGTAGCGGGAGTCTGTGCTCCTCCCCCAGCCCGAGAGATGGGTGGTGCTACAGGGAATGTGCCGTCCTGAGTAACACTCTCCATAAGGCCCACTAGACGGACCAAAACATCCTGAAGTACCGGGGTAGCGATGAACCCCTCTGGAACCTGAGCTGGCCCTGCTGGAACAGTCTGGGTCGGAGCCTCCTCATCAAACTCGAACTGAGGCTCCGCCGCTGGTGCTACTACTCGAGCTCTGGGCTGAGCCCTGCCCCTACCTCGGCCTCTAGCACGGCCTCGGCCTCGTCCTCTTCCCTTTATAGGAGCTGCCACTGGGGGATTGGGCTGCTGATCAGCTGATGAAGCGGTACATGTTCTCGCCATATGCGAAGGAACAAGAGTAGTGAGTTCAATTAGCATTGAAAGATCAAATCGCACGAGGTTCATAATTAACCGGTTATCTATATACTATTAACAATACCAAAACTGTTACCACCCAGAAACTGGGGTCACAATCCATAAACATACTATGAATTACTACAAATACTGTTCTGAAGGAAATTACATCTGTCTCGAAAGAAAAGAAAACACGAAAGTAGAAACATGGGAGGGGACGCCAGTGCCTGCAGACGCCTGCAGGACTACCTTGGGTCTCCTGGATGAAGTACCTGCAACCGACCTCTCGATGAGCCACTACCAACTCCAAAATCTGCACAGAAAATGCAGAGTGCAGTATCAGTACAACCGACCCCATGTACTGGTAAGTGACGAGCCTAACCTCGACGAGGTAGTGACGAGGCTATGACGGGGCATTACAATATAACCTGTATATAATATATAATAAAGCAAAAAGGAAGTACGAGACAAAATGAAACAAGAAATTGCATCAAATACGGATACGGAACCAATCTTTAAGAGAGTTACAAAATTACAGAATAAACTCACAATAGAAGAAGAATATATAAATAACAAAATGATGCGGCGCGTATCCCGATCCCACCATAATCAGTAACAATATGAACATTCACCCTTATTACACCGTATCAATCCACCCTTATTACTCCTGTTGCGGCGCGCAACCCGATCCCACCAAACAATAATAATCCACCCTTATTACTCCTCAATATATCACCCTTATTCCTCCTGTTGCGGCACGCAACCCGATCCCACCAGACAATCACATTTAACCTTTATTCCTCCTCAATATATCACCCTTATTCCTCCTTTTGCAGCGTGCAACCCGATCCCACCATATCAGTACCAATCACAAATTAAGAACAAGAATTTCACAATTTAGTTCAAAACCCTCCAAAATATTTAAGCCTCAAACCAAAAATAGAGAAGGCTATACAACTATGAAGCTTCACTCAATTAATACTACACCGCGAGACCAACCAAAATATACCATGAATCACCGATAAACCAACTTTAACCAATAATTTAATACAATGAAACTACGGAATAATTAATACCTTCAATAAAGGAAACAACATCTAACAAGAAGCAATTAAACATGGAAGCACCGATAAACATGTAGCAGTTAAGACAGGAAAGTAATATATTAGGAACGGGGAAAGAAACAGGCTAAACAGATAATTTGGCGGCGCATAGGTACTTGTCACCTTACCTATACGCCACACAGATGGATTTTGACATAGCAATTAAGTCGGGGATCCCTAACCCTCGAGTCAAAGTTATACTCAACACTTACCTCGATCCAACGGCCAACTCAACGCTCAATTACCTCTTTTCCTCTAGATTCCACCTCCAATCCACTCGTATCTAGTCATAGTTAACTTAATAACATCAATATTCGCTAAAGAAATCAATTCCAATGCAAAATTATAAGTTTCAAAACAATTCCCCCCAAAAGTCAAAAACCGACCCCGGACCTGCTTGGTCAAAATTCGAGGTTCGGACCAAAACCCATTCACCCATTCACTCCCGAGCTCAAATATGTAATTAGTTCCGCAATCCGACCCCAAATCGAGGTCTAAATCCCCAATTTATAAAACCCCCAATTCTTCCCAAAATCCCTAATTCTACCGTGAAAGAACAAGATTTAGGGCTAGAAATCTAATGGGTGTTGATGGAAATTGAAGAAAATGAGTTAAAAAACACAAACCTATGATTTGGTTTTGAAATCCCTCTTCAAAAATCGCCCTAGGTTGAGTTCTAGTGAAGAAGATATGAGGTTTTGAACAATTCTCGTTTTGATTTTGTTTTAAAATCACTGGACAGGCCTTATTCGTGTTCGCGAGAGACCTGTTACGTTCGCGATGCTACGGCCCTATTGGCCTACGCGTTCGCGAAGGCATACTCCCCCCAGCCTCCGCATTCGCGAGCCAAGTGCCGCGTTCGCGATGAGTTAATTTCCCCTCCCCTAGGTCCCATGCTTGGCGTCCGTGGTAGACAAGTCGCGTTCGCGAAGGTTAAAGCCCTCGCTGCTTCGCGTTCGCGACTAGTCCTTCGCGTTCCTGAAGAAGAATTTCCCCCTACCCAATTTTACCTTTCGCGTTCGCGATACTACCTACACGAATGCGAAGAAGGGCATATCAGAATAGCTGCTGCAGCAAAATACCAGATTTTTCTAAGTCTAAAACATCCCGTAGCCTATCCGAAACTCACCTGAGCCCTCGGGGCTCCAAACCAAACATGCACACAAGTCTTAAAAAATCATAAGAACTTGCTTGTGCGATCAAATTGCCAAAATAACACCTAGAACTACGAATTTAGCAACAATTTCATTAAATTTTCAAGAAAGTTTCAAAACTTCTATTTTCTCAACCAAAGGTCCGAATCACGTCAAATCAGTCCCGTTTCTCACCAAATTTCTTAGATAAGGTATAAATATCATAACGGACCTGTACCGAGCTTCGGAACCACAATACGGACCCGGTATCAACAAGATCAATTATTAACCAAATTCTTAAAACTTTTATAATTTCAGTATTACAATTTTCATCAAAAATTCATTTCTCGGGCTAGGGATCTTGGAATTCGATTTCGGGCATACGCCCAGGTCCCATATTTTACTACGGACCCACCGGGACCATCAGAACACGGGTCCGGGTCCGTTTACCCAAAACATTGATCGAAGTCAACAAAATTTAACTTTTTAGGCCAAAAATTATTATTTCCTCAATTTTTCATATAAAAGCTTTCCGGATAAATGCACGGACTGCACACACAAATCGAGGAGAGATAAAATGAGGTTCTTAAGGCCTCGAAACACGGAATCGAGTTCTGAAATAGAAGATGACTTTTTGGATCATCACAAAAAAGAGGGTTAAAGCCTCAAGTTCTTGTTAATTAATCTTTCCCAAAACTAATTTGAAGTTAATGGGCGAGGCCTAGGGTTAGCTAATCCCTTTGAAAACATTAAAGAACAAGAATAATTAAAATAACCATAACTCACTTCACAAAAGATAAAAATCATCCAATACATAAGCACAACAAGATATTTAATCCACTCTTTAAACATGAATATTTCCATAAACGAGATTCAAGTGTTGAAATAAATACTACACACTTAGATATACAATACAAAGCAAGAAAATGAAGAAATGAGCATAAATGAGTAAGAAATTCTCAATCAAAAGCTTCAAATCTTCAAGATCCAAGTGTGTGTGCAAGAACCCTAGCTACAAAACTTGTGTTCTTCACTCAAAATAGGTCAAAGACTGCCCAAAGATGTCCAAAGATTTGCTAGGTCGTGTATTAAATGGTTTTGGGGTAAAAAACGTGAAATGCCAAAACTGCCCAGATTTCTACCCAGTTTTTGTGAATTGCGATCACGTAAATAGGCCTGCATTTGCATAGATTATTGATGCAAAGCATAGCGATCGCAAACCGGATCACGCGTTCGCGTAGAACACCTGAGAACCACTGACCAGCTTCTTCTTCGCGTTCACAGAATTGGCCCTGTGTTCGCGATACATAATTTCCTGGACCACTGCGATCGCATGTGAAAGTTCGCGATCGCGAAGAGAATATTATGGCAGCAGTCCATATTTCTCAATTTAATACATTTTGACTTGTTTTCTTCCGTTTCTTCTCTAAATCACTTGATACTTGAAATATACCAATAAAACTCAGAAAATGCCTTAGTTTCTCAACAAAATTATACAAAAGCCTAAGTATCAAGAGGAGATAAGTTTGTAAAATACCAACTTATCAAACCCCCAAACTTAAACTATTGCTTGTCCCCAAGCAATTCAAAAACTAAGAACATTCTTCTATAAAATCATCAATTAAGCTCAATGGCATACCAAGCATCATTTCAAGTCAAAAAGGTTCAAATTCAACACAATCTAGGAACTTTGGTTGGTACCAACAATTAATCTAAAGCATATGAATCACCAACTTCTCACAAATTTCATTTCAATTCAAGTGCTCAAGCACCGCATTAATCAAAGTGGCAACCAAGTCATGACACTAAAGCTTCAAAATTTGCCTCATTATCACAAACAATTTTCTTTCGTTCATTCCTGCCAATTGGAGATTGGATTAAGTTCACAACTCAAACTTTTCATGTGCCCTCACACTTAAGAGAGAACCCCAACTTTCAAATTGCAATTTAAACACACATGGGATGTCAAATAGAAAGAATTAACTCTCATTCTCACGAAGATATTCAAATGCATAAAAGTAGTGCCATAGGCTTGCCCTTATTTTAATTCGCCGCCTATTCAATAACATTTGGTTGGAGATCCCATAAGGACTTTTTGAGCATGTAACGTAGGTTTAGGGAAGGGTTGGATAAGCATTTGGGATACAAGTGACTACACCCTCCTTGAACACTACTCAAATTTGTCTTTCTTTTTGCACTTTGCTTCTTTTTAAACCACGTATCCCTTATTGGCATCTAGTTACCAACATAGAACCACCTTAAAGTACCTCCCTAATTTTCTCAAGACTCCATATATATATATATACATATACATATACATATTTTTCTCTCTCTTTTTTTATTTTATATATAGCTATTTTCTTTTGGAGTTTGAGTAATTTCATATGAACACTTTGAGGTATATGTTTCTACACTCAATGTACAATCTTATCAATTTTCAACTTGACACCAACACCCCCAACTTAGGCTTTTAGCCTTATTCTCAATATTGAAGGAGGGACGAGTTCAAAAGAGGAAATTATTTCACAAAAGGGTAAATGATTGTAATGAGGTGGCCAAAGAAATTTTTATATAAAAGCTCAAATGTGGTAAACTAGTGATGATATTTATGCAATGGTAGGCTTGAAAGGCTAAAGAGTCTTTTTCAAAGATCACAAAGAATGCCTGAGGTCATCCCTCCAACCAAACATAATTAACATTAGCATTGAAAGACCAATCGGGCAAGTTCTAGACTATAAATAATGCAAAAGAATTTACAACAAATCTCACCACACATGGCACATGCAAACTCGAGTGACATATAAATCCAAAATCCAATTAAAACCAATGAATCCAAAAAAAATCATATATAGCGTAAAAGACTATTTAATGAATCAAAGAACCAAAAATAGAACCTAAAAGTCACAACAAGGATTATCACTTCAATCGTTTTTCATTTTAAAGATCAAAACTACGTATGCCAAAGTTCAAATTATGTTGGTACCAAACAAGCCATACGTTGGTTTATGGATAAAAGATTACACCCAATAACCAATTTATTCAGTACTAGCTACTAAACTAACTAAAAAAAATATTTATCTAAAAAAAAAACTAAACAAGACTAATCCCATAAGAAAGTTGTCACGCTATCCATCATAGGGAAAAGTCACCCGGTTCAACATAAATTAATTCTTTGGAAAAGAACCGCGGTATAAAGAAAAATCAAGGAGTTCCATTAATGATATTATGAAAATAAAAAAAAACTAATAAGAAAATTCTAAAGCTAAAATGCTAGAATTAAACTACAAAATATCACTAATAAACTACGAATGTCAACTAATATACACAAGTTATCACAAAAAAATAATCATGTTCCAACTACATCATCACATGTAAATGAGTCATAAATTTTGATGACGTCCAAATCCACTACTAGTAAGTAAATGGACACGGTTGCATGCAATATAATTTACCCAACTATGAGTCAGGGTCGAATCCCATAGAGAATAATATGTAGGCGATTAGGAATGTAAGAGAATTATCACTTGTTATGCAATGCCAAACACTTAGAATTGTTTTTTAGAAAATATTTAGCTAAATACGAAAATGTAAAATAAACCTAGAAAGCAAATAAAATGATCAATGGCTACAAATATGGATACACGGGGAATTACACTCAAGTAACGATCTAATGTATTTCACGATTTAATAAATATGAGCGAGTTTATGTTAATTAGCCTCAAGTAGTAAATTCTATAGTAGCTTTTTCCAAAGACTAACAAGACTTCCTAATTGAATTAACCCTTAAACGGTTAGGAGATTAAGCACAACCGATTATAGCTACAAGTAGTTCAATCCTATCCCTAGGTAGAATCTATAAAATGAGGGTTAAAGCCTCGAGTTCTTGTTAACTAATCTTTCCCAACCCCAAATAATATTTCCCAAAATTAGTTCGAAGTTAATGGGCGAGTCCTAGGGTTAGATAATCCCTTTGGAAACAATAAATATTAAGAATAATTAAAATAATAATAACTCACTTCATAAAAGATAAAAATGATTCAATACATAAGCACAACCAGATATTTAATCCACACTTCAAATATGAATATTTCCATGAACAAGAATCAAGTGTTGAAATAAATACTACACACTTAGATATACAATACAAAGCAAGGAAATGAAGAAATGAGCATAAATGAGTAAGAAATTCTCAACCAAATGCTTCAAATCTTCAAGACCCAAGTGTTTGTGCAAGAACCCTAACTCCAAAACTTGTGTTCTTCTCTCAAAATAGGTCAAAGACTACCCAAAGACGTCCAAAGATTTGCTAGGTCGTGTATTAAATGGTTTTGGGGTCAAAAACGTGAAATGCCAAAACTGCCTAGATTTCTGCCCAATTTTTGTGAATCACGATCGCGTAAACAGACCTACGTTCATGTAGAGTACTGATGCAAAGAATAGCAATCGCAAACCAGATCACGCGTTCACGCAGAACACCCGAGAACCACTGACCAGCTTCTTCTTCGCGTTCGTAGAATTGGCCCTGCGTTTGCAATCCAAAATTTCCTGGACCACTACGATCGCATGTGAAAGTTCACGATCGCGAAGAGCATATTCTGGCAGCAGTCCATTTTTCTCAATTTAATACATTGTGACTTGTTTTCTTCCGTATCTTCTCTAAATCACTTGATACTTGAATATGCCAATAAAACTCAGAAAATGTCTTAGTTTCTCAACAAAATTATACAAAAGCCTAAGTATCAAGAGGAGATAAGTTGGTAAAATACCAACTTATCAGACCCCCAAACTTAAACTATTGCTTGTCCTCAAGCAATTCAAAAACTAAGAACATCCTTCAATAAAATCATCAATTAAGCTCAATGGCATACCAAGCATCATTTCAAGTAAAAAAGGTTCAAATTCAACACAATTTAGGAACTTTGGTTGGTACCAACAATTAATCTAAAGCATATGAATCACCAACTTCTCACAAATTTCATTTCAATTCAAGTGCTCAAGCACCGCATTAATCAAAGTGGCAACCAAGTCATGACACTAAAGCTTCAAAATTTGCCTCATTATCACAAACAATTTTCTTTCGTTCATTCCTGCCAATTGGAGATTGGATTAAGTTCACAACTCAAAATTTTCATGTGCCCTCACACTTAAGAGAGAATCCCAACTTAAAAATTGCAATTTAAACACACGTGGTATAACGACCCGACCGGTCATTTTTGAGCTCTAGCACGTCGTTCAGCAGTTTGATGCCATGAGCAGCTTCATTTCAGGTATTATAACTTGTGCGCATGGTCGTAATTGAATTCCGGGAAGTTCAGAGTTGATTTGGAAAGAGAATTCTCATTTCAGAAGCTTTAAATTGAAAGAATTGACTAAGATTGGATTTTTGAGTAAACAACCTCAGAATCGGGATTCGAAGGTTCCAGCAGGTTCGTATGATGATTTCGGACTTAGGCGTATGTCCGGATTGGGTTTTGGAAGACCCGGGAACATTTCAGCACCTATTGTGGAAGTTAGCATTTTTGAAGAATTTCATAAGTTTGGGTTGAAGTGCATTTCGATGTTATGTCTGATTGGGATTCCGATTCTGGTAATAGCTCCGTATGGTGATTATGGTGTTGGGAGAGCAATCGGAAGTGAATTCGGAGGTCCGTGGGTCATTTTGGAGTCATTTGACTAAAGATAGAAATTTGAAGGTTTTTGAGGAGTTTGACCGGGAGTGGACTTTTTGATATCGGGGTCGGATTCCGATTTCGGAAGTTGCAGTAGGTCTGTAGTGTCGAATATGACTTGTGTGCAAAATTTGAGGTCAGTCGGATGTGATTTGATAGGTTTCTGCATCGAATGTTGAAGTTTCAATTTCTCAAGTTCATCAAGTTTGATTTGGGGTGTGATTCATGATTTTAGCGTTGTTTGATATGATTTGAGGCCTCGAGCGAGTCCATAATGTGTTTTGAGACTGGTTGGCATGATTGGTTGGGGTCCCGGGGGCCTCGGGTGGATTTCGGATGGGTAACGGATCAATTTTGGAATTTGAAGAAGAAGTGATCAGCTGCCTTCTGGTGTAGCCGCACCTGCGAGTCTTGGGCCGAGGGTGCGGAGCCGCAGAAGCGGCCCTTGGGTCGCAGAAGCGGAAATGGCCGGCCAGGCTGGGACCGCAGATGCGGTTGTTTTGTCGCAGATGCGTGACCGCACCTGCGGAAGGAGAAGCGCATATGCGCAAGCTGAAGCTAGGAGGAGGACCACAGAAGCGGATGGTAGCTCGCACCTGCAGAATCGCAGAAGCGGTCAAGTTACCACAGGTGCGGAAATGCTGGAATCAGTAAGGTTGTTTAAAACGCGGGTTTAGCTCATTTCAACCCCATTTTCTCCTTGGGAGCCGATCTTTGGGCGATTTTGGAGCTCCATCTTTGTCATCCATGTCAAGGTAAGTGGTTTCTACTAGTTTTGAGTTAAATACTTGGATTATATATGGATTAGAGCATGAAAATTAGTGAAAATTTGTGGGTTTTTGGTGGAAGACCTAGAAAATTATATTTTGGATCTTTACCACGATTTTGGACATGAAATTGAGAGTACATTATATATTTGAGTTCGTGAGGCCATAAGTAAACTTTATCTTCGAAAAATTTCGGAATCCGGGCACGTGGCCCTGAGGGCGTTTTTGTCAACTTTTTGATCGGGGTTAGGAATTGTAACAAATTGGATTATTATGAGTAATTGAACATATATTAATGGTTAACATAATTATTGGCTAGTGTTGGAGCATTTTTGCATCGATTTGAATCTTCGGAAGGGTGTGGATTGCCGGTTATGGAACTTCGGAGCGAGGTGAGTCTCCTTTCTAACCTTGTAAGATGGAATTGTCCCCATAGGTGAGTTAATTTGTTATGTGCTCCTATTTGTGGGGGCTACGTACGCACGAGGTGACGAGAGTCCGTGCGTAGCGACTATTATGCTTAAGTCCGGGTAGTCTAGGACCCAAAAGCATGTTTTACTTGTAATATTTGAAATCTTGTTGTCAAATTGTAATGCTTAATACATATTGAAATGCATAAAAGAATTTATAAAAACTAGACATTCGTTTCATGACTTTTAAAAAGAGAGTTTTCCTTTTATTGGATGATTGATTCCCTGATGGTTTCTCGATTGACTGTTTGGAGTGTTTATTTAAATTTGATCGCGTCGCATGTATGATTCGCGAGCAGGGTAATAGATGCATCTATGGTTCGCGCCATTCGACCCTCTGGCAGTGCACAGTTTAAATATTGTTGGATCGGGCCGTACGTACTCGGTATGATTTGCGCATGCTTGCATTGCTTGCCTTGTGATTTACTGAAGTTGATATTGCTTCTTCCCGTCTTGAGAATATACATATAAATGATGAATAAGGAAATTGGAAATTTTCATATAAAAGAAAGAATTGTTTACTTGCTTCACTCTATTGAATTCCATTGATGTTTATGCAAACCCTCGACTGGTTATATTATTGATGTATCATCATTGGACCACTAGTAAGTGTCAAAGTCGACCTCTCGTCTCTACTTCTTCGAGATTAGGCGGGATACTTACTGAGTACAAGTTGTTTTCGTACTCATACCACACTTGCTGTGCATTTTTGTTGAACAGGTTCATGCGTGGCTAGCGGCTTAGTGGCATAGCGACATGGCTGGTAGGGAGACTTAGGTGAGCTGAATTTATCGAGACGATCGGCAGCCAGCAGAGTCTCCTTCAGAGTATTGTGCTGTATTTTCATTTCTGTCCACTTTGTATTCCGGACAGTTACTGTATTTTATTTTTTTCCCTAGTAAATGCTCATGCACTTGTGACACCAGGTTCTGTGTTGATTATGGGGTACTTTGTATTGACTTCTTGACATTTATATTTAATTTGAAATGAGTATCTTTTACTAGAAAAATTGAAGGAAAATTAGAGTTTTCACAATTATTTAAATGAGAATTTAATTAAGTATTTATGGTTGGATTGCCTGACAACGGTGTCCGGTGCCATCACGACCCTTAGTGGATTTTGGGTCATGACAACATAGTATCAGAGCACTAGGTTCCCTTAGGTCTCACGAGTCATGAGCAAGTCTGGTAGAGTCTCGCGGATCGATACGGAGACTTCTGTACTTATCTTCGGGAGGCTACATGGTTGTTAGGAGTGCCTCCCTTCTTGATTCCTCATCGTGCGGTTTGATTCCTTTGAGGCATACGCCTTTATTTCCTTCCTATTCAATCTTATGCGACGTGGAGCGCTTACTATAAATCAGGCATTGAGAAATTTTAAAGATACTACAGAGGTGGTACAGGATGCTTCTCCCGGCGTAGTTGATTTGACTATTGTCATCGCCTTGTGGAAGGAAATTCTGTCGTTTCTGCTCGGTAGCTATATTTTTGAGAGCTCTGAGGCTAGGCACAAGTTGCCATGATGCTTATGAACGATTGTCGCGCAGTGTTGATGTGATGGTAGGATGCTTGCCTACGTGTTGGGGCAGTGAATGACTCGAACGGAGGTTTACTCAGTGTATGATTTGGGGATCCGATATTTTATTCCCGGTGGGGGAAGGGCAATCGAGCTAAGAATGTTCTAATTTGGGTTGATGGAGTAACGAGGCTTGGTATTTGCGAGCGTGGTGGAATTTTCATCTGTGAGGAGGTGCCGTTATCCTTGTTGAATGTACTAAGTTCGCTGGTGTTAAGACCTTCTACAATTCGCACCTGGGGCAGGATATTATAAGATAGTATTGGAGAAGCGGCTGTCAGAGATCGCGGGGTACGGTGGTTCGGGATTGAATGTGTATTTTTAATGCTGACAGCTCGAGAAAGATGATCTTCGGAAAGGTTAAAAAGTTAGTAGCGGTTTGTTGGTTCAAGTGCTACCGAGATAGATTTTGATCTAAGGCATCAGCAGAGCAGCAAGGGATGAGGAAGGACGTGTGGAAAGTGTCATGCGGTGGTTAAACTTCTAGAAGGCCAGGTGTAAGAAGTTGAGGTTGAGTAGCTTCTTAAAGAAGTGAGTTTGCCAAAAATGGGAGAGGGGCAGAGTAGCGTATGGGATCAATGGCAGGATAACTACACACCCGGAGAAAAGGTCTAGAGTGATTTGGGATTCAGGGTGGACAGTGACTAGGTATATGGACTTAATTTGAAATATCGGCTACTAACGACGGGAGATTTGATATGACGGAAAGGAGCTGCTTGATATGAAGAAGGATACAACATAACTTTGAATTGGGAGGTATTGTCACGCATTTAGTTAATGTCCACGAGGAGTGAATAGATTTGTGCAGTTGGTGGACGAGCACGGGCTCTTGATGGGTTATGGATGATGTAGTGATTGTGCCTCGTGCAGCGGCGTTGAAAGATGTCGGCGTGTAATCTCCACAGGTAGGTTATCTCCTGTGAGCAAATCAGCGGTCGTGTGGTTGGCGAAGCTTCTGCAAAGAATCCTTCTGGCTATCTGGTAAGGAGGTCGGACCTATGAATGTGGTTGATGATTCAGAGTATTCATAAATGGTTCACAGAAAGATTTCGAGGAGCTTGGCGGGTTGGTTGTGCTAGATCATGTCAACAATAAAGAAAGAATCTTGTTGGATTCCAGAGTTGCGTAATGGTGGCTTCTAGCTAAGTGGGAGAGTCCCACCGCCTACGATTGGGTTGTATGATTATCTTCTTGTGAGGTTTCGGGTTATCGGTGTATTGTTAAGTTGTTTCGGCTAAGGGAAAAGAACATAAGTGGCAATTTGAGCAAATGAATTGAAAAATGTGTTCTATAATTGGCATCATCGATTCATGTTCGAGCTTTGGGAAGACTCAGAAATTATGCTTCGCGTAGAAGTGAGTTGCAAGGAAGGTGATTCGGCCGGGTGCTTCTTTGAGAGTGTGGTCATGGGCTAGCGGAGCCTTGCAGTTGATTATATTTGGGACCATGTCAGAGTGGGTGACTCTTAATAACGGTCCTAGTGAATTCAAAGGTTAAAAAATGCGGTGCCTAAGGATTCAAGCCCGCAATGTGCTTAGGAATCGGGCTTGTGAAGCAGCTTATGATAAGAGGCTCAGAATGTTCTATGATGTTTTGACTTGCAGTGTAGCATTGGGAGGAAAAGGGGAAAAAGACTTTGGATTCGTAGAGGAATTATCAGAATGGATGTACCAGTCGAGATGCAAATATGCGCACAAGGAAGGTATGAGATGGTTCGTGGGATTTGAGACAGCATGGTCTCGTGTTACAAGGCCACTCGGGTTGAGTGCGTTATGTGTTGAATGAAGTTATTATTGTTCTAAGGAAATTAAGGATAAATTGGAAGAGGTTGGATTGGTTAGCCATGATTGAATTGGCATATTGGTGGCAGTGATCAGTTCCTTCAGCGTGATTAAGTTATGCAAGTGATTTGTGGTGGTACGAGTGAGGCTTTTCGGCCGTCGTAATTGAATTCATTCGGAAATATTCTAGTATATGGCCTGCTATGAGTAGGCGGATCCCGGAAAGGGCTATGGTGGCTTAGGCCACTACTTGAAGAATTGCATCTTCTACGGTTGTGAGGATTCACTTGTGTGTTGCTATGGTTCTCTTGGAACGAGTTAAGTAAAAAACTTCCATGTGAGGAAGTGTTTACCATGTTGCACATGTAAATGACACCCCAACCTAAAATGTTGCACTGTCCTCAATGAAACTAAACAAAACAAGCTAAAAGGAAAGAGGTGCTCCCTGAATGGCATCACTTTGAGCTGGAGATACTGGGAACTGAGAGCTCCAAGTCATCCTCATAGCCGTCCTCTGATCCACAAAACTTCCTCAAGGTGCTCATCATCTTTGTCAAGAATTTGCTTTTCATCTTTTCATGTTCTCTTTGCTTCAGCTGCCTCCGCTCAATCTTACCCAATTTGGCTTTAATGCTTGCTGTTCCTTAGCAAGATCTGACAAAGTTGGATCCTCTCCTTGGCCAGCTGGACCTGCAAATGTGCCCTCTCCAAACAGTCCAAAAGGGAGACCAGCTGCAAGCTGGCGGACCTGTGTCTCAACGCCATAAACCTAGCTAGAGATATGCCTGAGTGTGAGAGGTTCCTGATCAAGTGGTACAATGGCAGTACAAGGACCTGTGGCATCTGTGGCAGAATCGGGTATCTCAATGATGGTGTCAAGACACTGGCCAAATGAGGGAGATGCTGCATCAATCTTTCTTTCTTCTATGCATTCCCTCCTCCCTTTTTCAACAATGGATGGATGAGCTTCTCTGGTTTCTTTTCCTTTTCTGTAGGCCTCTTCTCCACCCCAACCTCATAGCATAAGTGAGTGATAAGGGATGGGAAGAATAAACTCTTAGTCCTCTCTGCAACAACCTCTACTATCTCATCAACAACTAGCTGTCCCACATTCACTGGTGTTCCCTCTATGATTGTACAAATAACCCTTGCCTTCTCAAGTGTCACCTTGGTCTCATTACGTGAAGGCATGACTCGAGCACATATGATGGATAGGCAAGTTTTGGCCTCGGCAGTGAATTCAGAAGACTCGATTCTTGAGTGATTTCTTATCCAGTTTGGCATCTTTCCACCATGCGAATGGTCTACAAACCACTGTGTGCCCAAGTCTTTTGATCTATCCTTGTACACCTGGTTGTCAGCATTGGGAAGATTGTAATATGAATTTATCAGCTCTGGATCAAAGTGGACTTGTTTGCCCCTGGCAGTAACAACCAAATCATTCTTAAGTAGGTCTCCACAACATTTGCATAAAATTCTCTTATTACTTCATGATTGGCTGTTCTTGGCTCTTCCGTAAAGCAAATCCATCCACTCGATATTAATCTTCCATGGAACTCGGTCCATCGAACTTCAAGGTCGATTAAGAGAATGCCTCTTTCATTAATCATACTTCTACATAGTTGTTTGTCGTAGCGGCGGGAACAACTTAATCATGAGAATATGTCCCGATAGTTTTCAAGGAGGGTGTAGTCACTTGTATCCCAAATGCTTATCCAACCCTTCCCTAAACCTACATCACAAGCTCAAAAAGTCCTTATGGGATCCCTAACCAAACGATCTTGAATAGGCGGCGAATTAAAATAAGGGCAAGCCTATGACACTACTTTTGTGCATTTGAATATCTTTGTGAGAGTGAGAGTTAATTCTTTCCATTTGATATCGCATGTGTGTTTAAATTGCAATTTATAAGTTGAGATTCTCTCTTAAGTGTGAGGGCAAATGAAAAGTTTGAGTTGTGAACTTAATCCAATCTCCAATTGGGAGGAATGAACGAAAGAAAATTGTTTGTGATAATGAGGCAAGTTTTGAAGCTTTAGTGTCATGACTTGGTTGCCAATTTGATTAATGTGGTGCTTGAGCACTTGAATTGAAATGAAATTTGTGAGAAGTTGGTGATTCATATGATTTAGATTAATTGTTGGTTGATAACTAGGTATTTTGACGCATTTTATACTCCTTCTTGCTTATGCTTTGATTAGAAATTCATACAAAATAGTCCCAAAAGGCTCACAAGTTGTGCTTGATTGCAGGTCCGATCAACTAAGTGACAAGATGTCAAAAATCAGCTCAAAAGGAGTGAAACTTGCACAAGCGCCAAAGACAAGACAAAGCTCAGGCTAAATAAGGCCAGTGCGGCCACACTACATTCCGTGCGGTCCGCACCGGGAGATTCAGAGAGGTGGATTTTCAGGCCAAGAGGCAGTGCGGCCGCACTACTATTTTGTGCGGTCCGCACTAAGATCAACGCAGGCGCAGTCCATTCTCCGCGGTCCGCAGTGAGGAGAATTAGAGAGCTACAATTTCAGGATGTCAAGCCAATGCGGTCCGCGGTCCTTTTTATGCGGACCGCACTAGAAGCCTCCGCGGCCGCAGTCCATCCTCTGCGGTCCGCGATGCCAAAGTTCAGAGAGTAGTTTTTCAAGTCCAAAGCCCTAGTGCGAACCGTGGTCCATTTTGTGCGGTCCGCACTAACCCCGCAGGGGTATTTTTGTCCTGAATTGTCAGCTTAGTATAAATAGCTTCTTTTCCATTTTTAGGTCAAGCAGATAGTATCAGAACATAGCTGCGCTCGTGGGTTCGAAGTTTGTAGCCATTTTGGGCATTTTTATCTACATTTCATCATTGTATCTTTGTAATTAATTAATATGAGTTTATCTTCATCTATTTCTTGCTTTTCTTCTTTAATTATGAGTAGCTAGACCCATAAGCTAGGGTTGTGGCTCAACCTTAGTGTGGGTAATTGATGGGTCTTGAATTTTAGGGCTAGATTGACTATGGGTGTTTGTTATTTGGGCAAATTTCATGGTTAGTTTCTGAATTAGTGGTTGCAAACACTAGTTTGTGTTGAGTTGACTTGAGCTCTTCTTGAGAAAGAGAGCGTAAGTCTCCGAAATTGGTCCAACAAGGAATTGGGGCGTACTCAAGAGATTAATAGCCCCAATTAAAGGGTTAAACCTTGAGAGAGTAATACCCGACTTGAACCCTAGTTGCTCGTGCAAATTTGCATACCAAATTGATCTGAGAAAGTCAATTCGGGCAAAATCACTCGAACCACCGAGAGGTGTAGAGTGGGTAAAGTCGTGCAACGGCTATATCATACTCCCCAAATATGTCAAACGTGCCTTAGACTCAAGTACCCGTCAATTGACCACCTAGGCGGAATTCACTACCCTAGTGCCTTTTAAACCATTTGAACAACCCGTAGCATTATAACTCTTAGCTTAATTTAGTTGCATTTACCATTTGTAGTTTGATAAATAGTAGAAGTAAACCAAAAACCCTAAAAATGTTTAGAAGTGCAATTTGGAGCAAACACGCAACTCTACACTAGATAGATACCCGACTCCAATATCTAGCTCTCTATGGAATTCGATCCCGACCCTAAATCGGGTAAAAGCTGCTCCGACCCTCTCTCGCTACTTAATTAGTAGTGCGGATTAGGCCGCGATCACTTTTTGGCGCCGTTGCCGGGGAGCTAACGGTTTTGGCTATCTATCTAGATAGATTTGTGTTTTGTTCTTCTTTCCTTCTTTGTTACTAATTTGTTTGTGTCAATACATCAGGTACAAAATGGCATTAAATGCTAATGATCCTCTTGGAAACATGAATGCGGGGGAGGAGGTAGATTACAATGGAGATGAAGTGGTGCCTCTTGTACCTCAAGGATAACGTAGAGGCCGCCAGGCCAATGCAAATGACAATATTCCAGACCCTCCTCCGCCACCTCCAAGAGTGGCTCCTAGAGTTCTTCCCAACCAAGGCTATGCAAGTGCTATTGTTCCGCCCCAGATCCGGGCGGGCAATTTTCAAATAACCAATGTGATGCTGACATTATTGGAGCAGCGTGGGTACTTCACGGGCGCTGCCACTCAAAATGCTTACAAACATCTCAAGGGGTTCGTGGATACCTGTTGGGGGAGTAAGCAAACCAATGTGTCCGAGGATGCACTTCGATTGAGGCTTTTCTCATTCTCACTTAGAGGGAAAACATTGGATTGGCTTGAGCGACTCCCTAACCATTCCATCACAACTTGGGATGAGTTGGCGGATAAGTTCATTGCCAAATTTTTCTCACTGGGACACATGGCAGCACTACCGGATGAGATCTTAGCCTTCAAGCAGGAGCCTACCGAACCATTGCACGAGACTTGGGAGCGATACATAACTATGGTGAACGAATGCCCCTACAATGACATGACCGAGGCTATGATACAACAGACTTTCTATCGGGGCATCAATACAACAAATCAATGCATAGCGAATTAATTGGCTGGGGGAAATTTCATGAAGCTGCCTTATGATAAAGCTTGTGCTATTGTTGATGAAATGGCCGACACATCCTCCTCTTGGCAATGTAGAGCCAATGTACCACAGGGTGACCCCACGGTCACTCATTTGCATAAAGAACTACATGACCATGGTCAGGCTATAGCAGAACTTACAACAACAATGAACCAACTAGCAAAGGCGCAGTTGCAACAAGTTCAGAATCCTCGCCAAGTCAATGCTATGGAGGGTGTTAACATGATTGTGAACAATAGAAGACAGAGAGGTCAACAGAACCAAGGGAATTCGGATCAATTTGACAATGATTGTGGTGGATTCCAAAATGATTGTTATGATGGGCAGAACGAAGAGGTGCAATATGTGAATAATTACCAAGGCCAAAGAGGCAATTCTTCCAACCAACAACAACAATGGCGATCCTAGGGCAATTGGGGTAACCAACAACAAGGCAACAATAACTGGAACAACCAACAGCAAGGGAACAACAATTGGGGAAATCAAAATAACAACTGGAACAATAAGGGAAACTGGAGCAACAACAACAATTGGTGTGGAAACAACAACAACCAGGGTGGATGGAACAATAACCGAGGAAATCAGAGGCAAGGCTTTCAAAGGCCCCCAATGTACCAACAACCGAGCAACCCACCACCTTTTCCATCCCAGGGTCCTAGTACATCCAATAATGAAATGGGTAGAATTGAAATGATGTTCGAACAGATGATGAAAAAGAATGCGGACTCCGATGCGCAACTGGCTTCTCATAATACTTCAATAAGGAATTTGGAGGTCCAGCTAGGACAAATCTCTCAGTCTTTAAACACACGCCCTAAGGGTGCTCTACCAAGTGATATGGTGGTGAACCCGAAGGGCGGGAACAATCATGTTATGGCTGTGACCACTAGGAGTGGACGAGGCGGTGATGTGAATGCCTCCAAACAAAAGCAAGTTTTGGGTGAGGAAGTTGAGTTGCAAGAAGATGAAGTTCCTTTGGTGGTTGAGAATGTGGTTGATGAAAATATGAATGAAGAAGTGAGGATCAATATTCAAGATGCCGAGGTGGAAACACAAAGTGACGTGAACCCGTCTAGGGAACACGTAATTGACATGCCAGAGCTGGTGGTGCCAAAAGCTAAGGCACCCTTGCCTAGGCCACCTCCCCCTTATCCTCAGAGGCTAGCCAAGCAGAAAAATGAGAATCAATTCAAAAAGTTCATTGACATGATGAAGAGCTTATCCATTAATGTTCCTTTGGTAGAGGCTTTTGAGCAGATGCATGGCTATGCTAAATTCATGAAAGATTTGGTGACAAAGAAAATATCCATGGACTGTGAAACTATCAAGATGACCCACCAAGTTAGTGCTATAGTACATTCAATGGTCCGAGTTAGAGGATCCCGGTGCTTTCACTATCCTTTGCACTATAGGGAGTGCAGACTTTGCTAAAGCTTTATGTGATCTTGGGGCAAGCATCACTTAATGCCCTACTCAGTTTTCAAGACTTTGGGTATTGGGCCACCGAGGCCAACTTCCATGCGATTGTAAATGGAAGATAGATCAATGAAGCGACCATTGGGTATTGTTGACGATCTGCTCGTCCGGGTGGACAAATTTATCTTGCCAGCTGATTTTGTGATCTTGGATTGTGAGGTAGATTACGAGGTCCCGATAATATTAGGGAGACCTTCACTTGCTACGGGGAAGGCTCTAGTGGATGTGGAAGCAGGGGAACTCACTTTTAGGGTGGGTGATGAAAAGGTCGTCTTTCATGTATGCAAGTCAATGAAGCAGCCCAATTGTACAGAAGTATGCTCATTTGTGGATCTTGTCACGGCTGTGATAATTGATGATACTAGTGTATTGATCAATGCTGAGGACCCTTTGGAGGCCGTACTGTTGAATCTTGATGTCAATGATGATGCGGGCCGAGTGGAGTGCGTGAATGCTTTACATGGAATGGGCTCTTATTCTTATGAGCCTAGGAAACTCTCTTTGGATCTTGAAAATAGAAAAACCCCTCCAACAAAGCCTTCAATTGAGGAACCTCCGGTGTTGGAGTTGAAACCATTGCCTCCACACCTCAGGTATGAATTCTTAGGCCCTAATTCAACTTTACCAGTTATTCTTTCCTCTTGTCTTACTAACATGCAGGTAGATGCCACATTGGCGGTGCTCAAAAAGCGGAAAAAGGCAATTGGATGGACTCTAGCTAATATTTGGGGAATAAGCCCCGCATTCTGTATGCATAAGATTATTCTGGAAGATGATGCAAAACCCTTCTTGGAACATCAAAGGAGGTTGAATGAGGCAATGCAAGAAGTTGTGAAAAAAAAAGTGATCAAGTGGTTAGATGCCGGCGTGGTGTATCCTATCTCTAACAACTCATGGACTTCACCGGTGCAATGTGTGCCGAAGAAGGGTGGTATGACCGTGGCGACCAATGCTAATAATGAGCTTATTCCAACCCGGACAGTGACCGGATGGAGAGTGTGCATGGACTACCGCAAGCTGAACAAGGTGACCCGCAAGGATCACTTCCCATTGCCTTTCCTTGACCAAATGCTTGATCGTCTTGCTGGGCGTGCCTTCTATTGTTTCTTGGATGGTTATTGGGGTACAATCAAATTTTGATAGCTCCCGCGGATCAAGAGAAGACAACCTTTACTTGTCCATATGGCACCTTTGCTTTCTCTCAGATGCCCTTTGGGTTATGCAATGCACCGGCAATATTCCAACGATGTATGATGGCCATTTTCACCGATATGGTGGAAGACATTTTGGAGGTGTTCATGGACGACTTCAGTGTTGTGGGTGATTCATTTGACGAATGTTTGAACAATTTGGATAGAGTGTTGGCCCGGTGTGAAGAGACAAATCTTGTGCTAAATTAGGAAAATTGCCACTTCATGGTTGAGGAGGGCATAGTGTTGGGTCATAAAATTTCAAAGAATGGTATTGAGGTTGACAAAGCCAAAATTGAGGTGATTTCAAGACTTCCTCCCCCCACTTCTATCAAGGGGGTTAGAAGTTTTCTTGGGCACGCGGGGTTCTACCGGCGGTTTATCAAGGACTTTTCGAAGGTAGTGAATCCTTTATGCAAGCTACTAGAAAAGGATGCAAAGTTCGTGTTTGATGAGGGATGTATGCAGGCCTTTGAACTTCTCAAGCAAAAGTTGAGCACCACCCCGATCATTACCGCACCCAATTGGAGCTTGCCTTTCGAGCTTATGTGCGACGCGAGTGATGCTGCGGTTGGGGCAGTTTTGGGTCAAAGAGTGAACAAAATGTTTCATCCGGTGTACTATGCTAGCAAGACAATGAATGAAGCTCAAAGGAACTACACGGTGACTGAGAATGAATTGTTCGCTATTGTGTTTGCAATGGAAAATTTTTGGCCATATCTTATGGGAGCCAAAGTCATAGTCACACCGATCATGCATCTCTTAGGTATTTGATGACAAAGAAAGACTCCAAAGCTAGACTGATGCGATTGGTCTTATTACTCCAAGAGTTTGATTTGGAAATTGTGGACCGGAAACGTAGCGAAAACCAAGTGGCGGATCATTTGTCCCGCTTGGAGGAAGAAGGAAGGCCGTGTGATTTCCTAGAGACAATGATGCATTTCCCGATGAGCAGCTACTTTCTGTGTCGATGAGTGATATGCCATGGTTTGCGGATGTTGCTAATTACCTTGTGACCGACATCATCCCGTGTGAGATCTCTTCTAACCAAAGGAAGAAGCTCAAACGGGATAGTCTGGACTTCTATTGGGATGAGCCATACTTGTTCAAGATTTGCACCGACGGAGTGATCCGGAGGTGTGTACCTGGGGAGGAGCAATCTAGCATTCTAGAGTCTTGTCATTCCTCCCCCCATGGTGGCCATCATGGAGGGGCGAGGACAGCTTCGAAAGTTCTAAGTTGTGGATTTTATTGGCCAAGTGTGTACAAAGATGCAAGTGATTTAGTGAAAAGGTGTGACCAATGTCAAAGAGCGGGCGGTATTTCGAATAGAGATGAGATGCCTTTAAACACCATTCTAGAAGTGGATATCTTTGATGTATGGGGTATCGATTTCATGGGCCCATTTGTAAGCTCGTGCGGAAACACCTACATTCTTGTAGCGGTTGATTATGTCTCAAAATGGGTCGAGGCTGTATCTTTGCCCAACAATGAAGCTAGGAGTGTGGTTGCATTTCTAAAGAAGAGCATTTTCACAAGGTTTGGCACTCCTCGTGCAATTATTAGTGATGGAGGATCGCATTTTTGCAATAGAGCTTTTGAGACCTTGCTTGCCAAGTATGGTGTTAACCACAAAGTGTCTACTCCTTATCATCCCCAAGCAAGTGGCCAGGTAGAAGTGTCCAACAGGGAAATCAAGAATATTCTGTCTAAAACAGTGAATGCAAATAGGACCGATTGGTCTAAGAAGTTGGATGATGCTCTATGGGCGTATAGGACTACTTACAAAACTCCGATTGGTATGTCTCCGTATCGGTTGGTGTTCGGGAAAGCTTGACATTTACCGGTTGAGTTAGAGCATAAGGCTATGTGGGCCTTAAGAAAGTTGAACCTTGATTGGGATGTGGCTGCAAATCTTCAGGTGGAGCAACTTAATGAACTTGATGAATTTCATTTCCATGCCTACTCCAGTTCGTCCTTGTACAAGGACAAGATGAAATACCTTCATGACAAATATGCTCGAGGCAAGGAGTTTAGAGTAGGTGATTTGGTGCTCTTGTTAAACTCTCGGTTATGGCTATTTCCGGGAAAGCTAAAGTCAAAGTGGAGCGGACCATTTAAAGTAGTGTGTGTGACCCCGTTTGGTGCCCTTGATTTAAAGAACAAAAGTGGGGAAGTTTTTAGAATGAATGGGCATAGGGTCAAGCATTATCTTGGAAAAATTGATGACAGCCACGTGGTGGCACTCCTTCATTTCAAATGATGTGATGGTAACTTGCGTCGTGCCGCGACGTTAAATCAGGCGCTTCTTGGGAGGCAACCCATGTGTTTTTCTTCTTGTTTTTATTTGATTTTCACTGTAGTGTAGGATTGATTTTTGGTCTAACTAGTTGTGAGATGTTACAGGATTGTATTGATGCGGTGCAGGACATAGTGGAAAAAATGAGCAGGTCTCTGAAGTTGTCAGTGCGGCCGCAGTCCATTCTGTACGGACCGCACTGAAGAAAGAGTAAAAATACAACTCTCTGAAGTTGCCACTGTGGCCGCACTATATTTTGTGCGGTCCGCAGTGGACCTCTGCGGCCGCAGTCCATTTTGTGCGAATCGCAGAGCGTTGCCTTCTCAAGTTGAATCAAGTTGTGCAGTGCGGACCGCGGTCCATTTTGTGCGGTCCGCACTGGTTGGTGAGACTGGGCCCCAGGGCTTTTTCTATAAATAGTCCTTGAGGCCCACATTTTACACTTTTCGAACCTTTGCATCTCAGAGCCCTAGAACACTGTTCATCCATTCCTTTGCTTGTAATTAACTGTGTGGACTTGTCACTCTTCATTTCATCTCACATCTGGTACCATTACTTGCCTTTTAATTGTTAATTTTTTGTTAATTCCTTCTAATTTTTGTTTTTCTTTCTTCCTTTTCTATGCTTCTTGCATTTTTCTTCAATTGAGTAGGTTAGGGTTGTTAATTTTTAGATTAAAATAGACATAGATAGTTAAAATCAATGGGTAAACATGTAGGGACACTAATTAGGTAAAACAAATTGGACCCAAAAATCAAAATACATGAACCCTAATTTAGTGCCACAATTGGGCACTCAGTGCCGACCGCGGTCGTTTTTGTGCGGTCCGCGGTGCCCTTGTGCGGTCCGTAGTGCTATTTTGTGCGGATCGCATTGATGAAATTCTGAGTGTTGAACCTCAGGCACTGCGGCCGCACTACATTTTGTGCGGTCAGCACTGCCTTGATACAGAGAGTGGGTAGTCTGAAGCCCACCTCTGTGCGGACCGCGATTGATTTTGTGCGGTCCGCGTTGAGCCCAGTGCGGCCGCACACCATTTTGTGCGGTCCGCACTGTGTGACTGCTGCAACACTTCTGAAATTTTTCTTGTCTGATTCTGCAACTCTGTTCTTAACTGCTGCAACTGATACTGACAAGTAAATTGAATCGTGTTTGCAGACAATGGTGAAACAAAGAGGTAAACAAGCGGGCAGAGGTGAATCCTCCCGGGGAGGGAAACAGAAAATGATAAAATTGACTCCCAAAGCTCGGGAGGAAATAAAAGCAACCAGAAAGGCAATAAAGGCTACTGATAGAGCTGCTTCTCACTCATTGGGGAGTGAGTATGAACCTTCCCGGGAGATTTCCTCCGACTCAGTCCCAACACACATCCCTGACTTGCCGGAGAGGTTCAGGCTAAGAGACACACCTCCAGCATCCCCCACTGCTCAAGCGTCAGTGAATATTTCTTCTGGGTCGTCTGATGACTCAGGTGAAGGTAGTGGGGAATACTCCACCTCTCCCACAGCTTCATTATCTGGAGAGGGTGCAGTAGGTGCTGAGGAGGAAGTACGGAGAGAACAAGAAGTAGGAGAAGGAGGTGAACCATAGGTGGGGGGCATTTCTAGAACGAGAAAGCCGGAGGTTTGGCAAGATAGATTTCTTAGTAAGGTGGCGTACCACAAATTCCCGGAATGGTGGCCATTGAGGAAGTTGATCCCGGAGAGGAGCTTCGTCGATAGAGACTTGCTACCTCACAACCCCAACGTGAGGAGGCAGTTTAGGGAGAGAGTTGGCTGGGTGCACTTTTTGTCCGACTGTGTAGATGCCAATGAACACTTGGTCAAAGAATTCTACGCCAACGTTTCCCACATCTAAAAGGGTACAAATGTGACCAAGGTGCGGAACTTGAAGGTGTTATTTGATGGGAAGACGATCAAAGATTACCTTGGCTTTGATGAGGAGGATGAGTCCCTATACATGGCAAAAATGGAATTGGGTGAGGAGGTCCGTCCCTGGCTAGCACAATACCTGGCAATCCCAGGTACCACCCCCGACTGGTTGACTGCTGGAGTAAAAATTCTGAGGCATAGTTTGAACTTTGAAGTGAGGGGGTGGGAGACATTCGTATGTAGCAGGTTGGACCCTACCACTCATGACAACACCCTACCTCTTCACCGGGCTGTTTTGGTGGCTTCGATCATGGCAGGGTACCCAATACATGTAGGGAATGTGATGTCGAGGATTATCTCAATTGTGGGTGCCGAGCATGACAGAAACTACCCGTTCCCCAGTTTTCTCACCATGTACTTCAGGGATCTGAAAGTGGAAAAGAGGCCCTTCGACATCAAGGTGAAAGCGAAGGCCCCATTTTCGTGGTATAGCATGCATGGGGATGATAACCCTAAAAGCAAGAGTTTCAAGAGTTCAGTTACTGCTCCAACTAACCAATCTGAAGAGCCAGTTATGGTAGTGACTCCTGCTGAGCCGGCCTCCACTTCTATAGCTTCCCCTCCTGGTCCATCCACCTCAGCGGACCCGGAGATCCCATCTTCCCGGGCTCATCCCATTACTGCCCACCGGTTGAGCCACGCACTTCTAAGTATCAACAACTGGATGCAGACTGCCTCAGCCAAGTTGTCCATCCTGACCACCACTGTAGAGGCTCAGTCGGCACCTCCACCCCCACAGGTTCCCCAGTCGATAGAGGATGCTCTCAAGGAGATATTAGACAACCAAAAGAAAATCCTCGACGCTCAGAATGTTCTTACTGATGTAGTTGATTCGCATAGCAAGGCTCTCAAGGAGCTTGCTAGGGAGCACAAGAAGCTGAGGAAGACACGGGCCTCCAAGGAGTTCGTGAAGGAGCT
Organism: Nicotiana attenuata; assembly: GCF_001879085.1. Classification (NCBI taxonomy): domain Eukaryota; kingdom Viridiplantae; phylum Streptophyta; class Magnoliopsida; order Solanales; family Solanaceae; genus Nicotiana; species Nicotiana attenuata. The sequence goes on along the minus strand of NW_017675183.1, from coordinate 17,254 downwards.
GAGAGCTGATGTTGATAGACTGAAGGAAGATCAGTTGCCTTTAGATTTACTGCTCCAGGACCCAGTAGTTAATAGTTAAGGGTACCTCAAGAAAAGCTTCACTTGGGCCTAGCACATTTGCCTTTGATCTTATGGTCAAAAACAAATTGTTGTGTTTAGGATTGTGAAAGTCGTGACCTTGAGACTCTGGTGTTGACCGGTAATCATCAAGTGGTTTTTCGGGACCATTGTGTGCTCAAATCTTATCTAAGGTCGTTGTGGGCCCCCGACTCTGTGTCTTTAGCAATCCCATAGCTTGTGTGGTGAGTAATCGTATTGCAAGTCCATGTCCCGAGCCATTGGTCTAGAACTTGCCCTGAATGTTTGTTGAGGCAAAATCCTAAGTGAATTTTGACTTGAGACATGATTATAGGCTCTCCTTGGTCCCAATGATAGCTTGAACACTTACCTACCAATGATAAGATCCCTAGTCACCCCTTTTGAGCCTTAGACCTTTTTCCTTCAAGAACCATGATACAAGCCTATACCCGTTCTAAAAGATACCCTCTCTTGGCACCCGATCTTTCCTTTAGCACATGGCAAAAGAATAAGTTTGGGGGGAGAGATGAGGATTGCAACAAAGTGGTAAAAAGGCACAAAAATGAAGAAAAGGAAAGGCAATGAAAAAGAAAGAAAAGCAAAAAGACAAAAAGAAAGTTCAATGTGAAAAAGAATAAAAAGGGAATCAAAGAAAAGCAAAAATGAAAGGTGTGGAAAGTTGAAAAAGGAGAAAAGGTTTGAAATGCATAAGAAAGAGTGACAGTGTGTATCTCTAACCCCTTAGAAAGAAGTGAAATTACTCAAAGAGTCAAGTGAATGGATGCCAATTTATTCAAAAGAAGTGCTTAAGGGAAGATGGAACCTACTTAGACCAAAACATTTCCTACCTTGAACCAAAAGCCTTCACAATGTCTCCACAAAAGCCCTATATGATCTTGAGTTGAATAAAGCTTACATTAGTGGATACTCACATAAGGGGCAAGCATATGGTACCTAGAGCCGGACTTGTGGCTTTTTCTTGAGAGAGATGAGTGAAATTCCATTTACCTCATTCTGAGTGCCATTATTCTAAAGCTGAGGTTAGCTTAGCGAGAGTTGAGGATGTGCGAGTTTGGGTTCCACAATGACTAAAGTAATAGAAAGCGTCCTTTGATGTGTTGAGTCAACCCTTGATGTGCTTGTGTCACACTTGATCAATGGTGTTTTCAAAGAGTAAATGTTGTTAATGATTCATGTGTATTGAGGGCAATTGTTAGTCCCAATTGAGGCTAGTTGAGGTCACTTTAGGACAACTGAAATTTTCTTGGACATTCTCTTAAAGGGTGGGTCTTATTTTGTTTGCTTGAGGACAAGCAAAAGCTTAAGTTTGGGGGAGTTGATAACTAGGGATTTTGACGCATTTTATACTCCTTCTTGCTTATGCTTTGATTAGAAATTCATATAAAATAGTCCCAAAAGGCTCACAAGTTGTGCTTGATTGCAAGTTTGATCAATAAAGTGACAAGATGTCAAAAATCAGCTCAAAAGGAGTGAAACTGGCACAAGCGCAAAAGACAAGACAAAGCTCAGGCTAAATAAGGCCAGTACGGCCGCACTACATTCTGTGCGGTTCGCATTGGGAGATTCAGAGAGGTGGATTTTCAGGCCAAGAGGCAGTGCGGCCGCACTACCATTTTGTGCAGTCCGCACTAAGATAAACGCAGCCGTAGTGCATTCTCTGTGGTCCGCAGTGAGGAGAATCAGAGAGTTGTAATTTCAGGATGTCAAGCCAATCTGGTCCGCGGTGTGAGCACGTGATTTTTGCCCTAAGCAATAATTCCCAAATTTCAAACAAAACAATTTCTCTAGTATTTTATAAATTTTTATGAATTTTGTGGCATTTTTTGGTAGTTGTTGCATTTTTGTTTGTGCATATGAAAATACAAAATATGCATTTTTGCATTTAGGATTTAATTTCATATATCAGCATTAATTGATTTTAGAACAAAATGTTAAGAAAATAACAAAAAAGGGGGTCCATTTTGCATTTTTGGTATTAGTTTGCATTTCCCTTTAGGAATTAATTAGGAAATATAATTGTTAGAGTCAATTTATTTTGGTTTTATTTTAGCATTTTATAAAATCAGAAAAGTAAATAAATACAAAAATAGATAAAAGAAATAAAAGGAAAAGGGGTATTAAAAAATGGTCTTAATTGGAGACCAAATTTGGGCCAAAATAGGTCAGCCCAAAAGGAATACCCCAATCCAGGTCGGTCCATACCCGTCCCAACCCGGTCCGTCTCCCCTACCCAGCCAAACGACGTCGTTTTGGTCCTAGTCAATCCTGGCCGTCGAGGTTTCATGATCTAACGGCCAGGAATCTAGGGTCAATTCATATATATGTGTCCAAACGCACCCCCCCTACCCCCCTCACCACCCCTCTCTCACCCCATCTCTCAGATGCCCTATACTCGTCGGTGTAACGCCGTCACCCCACCGCCTTCCTCCGCCATTCTCCACCCCAGCGCCGCCGGCCGGAAATCGCCGCCGCCGGCGGCATTGCTCCGATCAACCCCAAAATAACACCCCGGCCTCTCCTGCTCGTCCTCTTCCCGTTCCTGCCCTTGGTTTCCCTCGAATCTCGCCGGAGTTCGTCGAATATCCCGTTAAAGTTTTCCGGCCAAGTCGCCGGTTACGCCAAACGGTCCCAAATTAACACCATGGGACCGCCTTGACCTCCTCTACCTAACCCCCATAGCCACTTGTCTCGAATCCCGGCCAAACATCTCAAATATCGAATCTAAATTTTCCGGCCACGACGCAACCCCGTCCAAACCACCCCAAATTTACACCACCTAACCGCCTTCACCTCCTCTTTCAAACCCCCCAAGCCCCGACCCTCGAATCTGTCCAGAATGTCACGAATCTTAAATCTCGATCCCGGCAGAACCCTAATTCAAAATCTTTGTGATTTTGGACCGCACCATCCTTAACCAGGTGTATTCTTGCGAAAACACATGATTAGGGATGTTGCGTGTCAGAAATCTTGAAAGATTCGGACGTCAGTGGCTGGCCAGAATTCCTAAAATCAGTAAGGTTCTTTTCTTTGACTGATTTTCGTTTATTCTTTGCATAATAACTTCGTTCAAAACTTTTAGGTTTGATTCAGTGTTGGGTGTCAATTAATTGTTCCATAAATACTGTTGTTAATTTGGTTCCAACTCTGTTCATTTACTGATAAATTCATTATTTAGCTTGATTTAGGTGGTTTTGGTTGATGAGATTTGAGAAGAATAATTAGACCCTTAGTTCAATTTTAGGATGGCTTGGATATAGCTGTTTTA
>NW_017675183.1:0-13603 GCF_001879085.1 Nicotiana attenuata | reverse complement strand
TGTGACTCTCACAAGTGGTGGTCGGAGAAGACTCGTCAATGGGTGGAAACAATTTGTTGTCGACAATAATCTGAAGAAAGGGAATGTCCTTCTCTTTGAACTAGTTGAGGCTACTTCAGAGGCTGTGATCTTCTCTGTTGAAGAGCTAGGACTAACTAATGCTTAGCTTGATAATTTCTTCTATTTAGTTATATGTAATGACTTCAAATGGATCACAGTAATGGATTAATATGATTGTTCTTTATAATATTGCTTGTATTTTTTCCATTTATTATTGTTATATTTATTTATTTTAAGAAGACTACTGGTTTAAAAATAGCCAATTAAAATTGGGAAGTCATTTAACAACATATTTAGTGCAGAAGTCCCCCAATTCTTTTCTACCATTTTACAACCAAGAACAAGACTAGGAAGATTTTTTTCTTTTTGCCAAAAAAAGTTTAAAACTCGACATTAATTCGCTCATATAGAAGGGGAAAAATCAACACGAAAAATCAAAACCTAAACCTAAACCTAAACCTAAACCTAAACCTAACCCTAAACCAAAAGAGAACCTAAACCTGACCAAGGATCAAATAATTGTTACATGGATTAAGTCTTCTAAGGTAAGACTATGACATAAAACCTATGAAGTGCACTGCCACTATATGGCAGAAGTTTTTTTAAAAAAAAAAATCCAAAATTTGTATAGGCGGATGGATAAATTAAAGACAAGCTTCTATAATTAATTGTAGTCATGGAGAAGTGCAATGGATGCATGGAGGAGTGGAAGGTTCTTCTAGGATGTGTAATGTCCGCATGGAGGAGCGGATATGGCTATTGGGAAGTGTAGTGGTTGCATAGGGTCTCTACAAAGAGACTTTAATTCCTACTGGGAAGTGGAATAGCTATTATAATTGAGAGATTATAATCCTCCCTATATATTTTGAGTGAAATATGCTAGATCTACATAAAACAATCAAACTGAAAATACTACTACATCTAAGCATAACGATGGATAGGACTCTGACCAAGAAAGCTGTTGAACTACCACTCCATGGGTCACCAGTTAGTCATAATATTTTGTACCAAGATCTTAAGCGTGACTATAGCAAGCTGAAGCGTGAGATTAATGAATTGATTGAGAGGGTGGTTCGTGATTCAAGCATTGATTACCTAAAAAGTGTTATGTTGGAGGAGCATCCCCTAACTTCACTCTATACTATGCTTGACGATATGCCCACACCATCCGTCCAGAATGGAGCTAAGAGCAATTCTATCATTGTTATCACCAGTGATACCGAATCAGCCTCCAAGACCTCAAAGTCTATTTCCGTGAACCAGAATATTGAGTAGTCCATGCATTATGAAGTTTTATCTCAAGTTGTCTTTTTGCTTATGGTGATATTTTTCTAATAGTCTATGAAGTTGTCTACCCCTTATGGTGATATTTTTATTTATCTTGTTATGTTTTGGTGATGTTATCATGCAATCGAATATTAATGAATGAAATTATTATTATGTTTTGAAGCTTTTTTTATTTTTTATATTTTTATGAACTTTTTCCAGATTACCTGGGGTCATGTATTAGCAAAAATAGAGTTTGATGACACAACACAAGGGTATAGAAAACCCTTCAAAAAACAGTGAGGCATAATGATCGTTTGATTCAAGTTAACAAAACTGTCCTATTGTCTTCAATATTGCAACTGCTCGTTTGATGCCTAATGAAATGAAAGTACATAACATCTGTAAAGATTAATTAAGTCTTCTAAAATTGGTCAATTTATTTTCCAAATTAATATAGCACATTCTACTTATGACACCAACATTGGACAATAGAAAAATGTATTGTCAATAAATATGAAGATAGTTTAGTACTTCCGATCGAAGATGCAAAATATAGCACATACTGAACTTATGAAGATAGTTGATGAGTACTTGAAGATAGTTGAGTGCTTATGAATCAATGTAGTACGGATTAAAACAAGTACAAAATGATAACACTTTGGCACTTACAAGGTTCCAACAATATAGACAAATTAAAACATTCAGTTCAATTCAAAAAAGAATTCAACAGACATATTTTATTTCATTCCAACATGGAGTATAAAAGACAAAGGTTTTGGCATCCTAAATACTCTATTCTACAGATGTTGAATGCGGCAACCAGTAACACATCAAACTAAATAATCAAACTGATAATAAACCAAACTAAACAATAATCAAAAGTTGAACAAAATACTCTTATCAACAATCAAACTGAACAATTTTTTGAAATCTTCATCCCTACAAACATTCCAGCTAACAACACAGATGACATAGCACTTGCTCCAACATCACTTTCATCAACACACGAACTTGAAGATTGTTCTTCACTGTAAATATTTTCTTTTTGGAATTCGTTGAATGCTGCTACTGCTTCATCATAAGATTTGTAAGACTTGAAGATGTTTCCTTTGAAACCTATAACCATAGAAGCACACTCACACCAAGAGTTGTATAATCCTGGTTTTTTACCACGAAATACCACATACACCTTCGATGCCGATATATTATCAGCTTGAGATCCATTTCTAAACTCATTAAAAGCTGTTATGGCTTCATCATACGTTTTGAAGGCCTTGAAGATGCTGCCCTTGACACCAATAACTATAGGAGCACACCGATGCCAAGAGTTGTACAATCCAGGCCTCTTACCACGAAACACTACATAAACTTTCGAAGCATTATTCCTCTTCCCGTGGTCCATTCCTTAATCTAACCCTAAGAAAGATAAGAGAAAAGAAGGAGAAAACAAAGATAGAAAAATGGGGGGCTGGAAAAGCTTTTTAGGTTTGGCCAAATATATTAAGTGTTTAGGGTTAGAAAGTGACCACTTTAATCATAAATACAGTAGTTTAATTTTTATACGTATTTCCTCTAATATATTATCTGTATATTTTAGTGTATTTCGTTTAATTGGTATAGTATATGTATATTTTAGTGTATTTCGTTTAATTAGTATAGTATATGTATATGTGCTTTATGGAAAATGATGAAGCATGCATCTTGGGAAGGTAAGACAATTAAATTAGTGAGACAGAATTGTTGAAAAAATTTAAATTAAAACGAAAAATCTGCCAAAGGGTACATATGGAAAACGAAAATGCACAAATATACATTATGCCCTCAAAAGCCGTGCGAAGGTACCATTATACCCCCATTTGGGACGTTTGGGCCATTCTTGATTTGGCCAAGTATATTTTTCGTTAGTTAAATCCGTCAAGAATTACATGGAATAAAATTGTTAGACATTTATTATCTATGAGTATCCCACATTAAAGCATTTATTATTTTAGTTTGGATAAAGTCAATTTATGTGGGCTGAGTTTCCAGAGATTTTGTTGGATAAGCCATTTGGTCCAATCCAATCCATTAAAGGCTTCCTAGGCCTTCTTCTAATTTACTTCCTATTTTGTAAAGGGATTTTTTCCTTTCTATACCATATATGAAACCTTATTACTAAAAATGTACATATTTCCATTATTACCCGCCATGTTTATATTTTTCCTACAAAATTTATACCATTCATTAAATACCCAATATTAAGAGCTGATTCCTTCTAAATTAGGCGCCTACAAATCTGGGATAAATATTTGAATAGCTTATTCCTTCCAAATTAGGCGCCTAAAAATTTGGGACTAAATATTTTTTCATATTTGTGAGCACGTGATTTTTGCCCTAAGCAATAATTCCCAAATCTCAAACAAAACAATTTCTCTAGTATTTTATAAATTTTTGCGAATTTTGTGGCATTTTTTGGTAATCATTGCATTTTTGTTTGTGCATATGAAAATACAAAATATGCATTTTTGCATTTAGGATTTAATTTCATATATTAGCATTAATTGATTTTAGAACAAAATGTTAAGAAAATAACAAAAAAAAGGGGGTCCATTTTGCATTTTTGGTATTAGTTTGCATTTCCCTTTAGGAATTAATTAGGAAATATAATTGTTAGAGTCAATTTATTTTGGTTTTATTTTAGCATTTTATAAAATCAGAAAAGTAAATAAATACAACAATAGATAAAAGAAATAAAAGGAAAAGGGGTATTAAAAAATGGTCTTAAATTGGAGACCAAATTTGGGCCAAAATCGGTCAGCCCAAACGAAATACCCCAATCCAGGCCGGTCCATACCCGTCCCAACCCGGTCCGTCTCCCCTACCCAGCCAAACGACGTCGTTTTGGTCCTAGTCAATCCTGGCCGTCGAGGTTTCATGATCTAACGGCCAGGAAGCTACGGTCAATTCATATATATGTGTCCAAACGCACCCCCCCTACCCCCCTCACCACCCCTCTCTCACCCCATCTCTCAGATGCCCTATACTCGTCGGTGTAACACCGTCACCCCACCGCCTTCCTCCGCCATTCTCCACCCCAGCGCCGCCGGCCGGAAATCGCCGCCGCCGGCGGCATTGCTCCGATCAACCCCAAAATAACACCCCGGCCTCTCCTGCTCGTCCTCTTCCCGTTCCTGCCCTTGGTTTCCCTCGAATCTCGCCGGAGTTCGTCGAATATCCCGTTAAAGTTTTCCGGCCAAGTCGCCGGTTATGCCAAACGGTCCCAAATTAACACCATGGGACCGCCTTGACCTCCTCTACCCAACCCCCATAGCCACTTGTCTCGAATCCCGGCCAAACGTCTCAAATATCGAATCTAAATTTTCCGGCCACGACGCAACCCCGTCCAAACCACCCCAAATTAACACCACCTAACCACTTTTACCTCCTCTTTCAAACCCCCCAAGCCCCGTTCCTCGAATCTGTTCAGAATATCACGAATTTCAAATTCCGATCCCGGCAGAACCCTAATCCAAAATCTTTGTGATTTTTGGACCGTACCATCCTTAACCAGGTGTCTTCTCGCGAAAACACGTGATTAGGGATGTTGCGTGTCAAAAAAAAAAATCCTGAGATTCGAACGTCATTGGATAGCCGGGTTTCTTTCAAATCTAGGTATTTCCTTAGTTTTTCCTTTTCTGTTTTGCTCTGCGTGACTGTTTATGCTATTTTGTTCATGATTAATTTGCTTAGGGTTTATGCTGATTTTAATCCATAAGTCCGACCCTGTTCTAGTGTTCGTTTTAGTTCGTATTTAGGTTAGCCTTAATTCATGATACAATAAGTTGGATTGTGCCTTTGATTATTCCTGATTCCATGAGTTTTGTCTCTGATTTTGGTTCTATATTTGGTTAATTTGTTTTGTGATGTTAGTTTGATTTTGTTTCAAATCTGTTTTGATAATTGGGTTGGCATTGATTGGATTTTACCCATAAAGTCCGAGTAGCTTGTTGAATGTTCAACTAGTGTTAGTGATCTTAGGTTGAATTCAAGGGTTAGTTTACGACATTTAAGATTGGATGCACATGGTAGTTGAGACTAGAATCTCCCTAGGACCTTCCAGAGGTAGGACTTTAGTGTAACTTCAGTAATTTTAGTGGGTTACTTGAGAAAAAGTCAGTAAAGGTGAGGGAACTAAGTGAAAATAAATAGGAGACTAAGAAGGAAAACAGAAAAATTGGGGCTGCCTCATCTTTGCATCATAAAAAGGCCAGCCTCTAGTGCCTTGATAACAAGAGAGCAGCTCAAAGTTCCCCCAACAGTTTCTTTTTCAGTTTTTTCCAGAATCTGAATCAGAAGTTTCAAAATTCAAAAGCCAAAAAACAACAGAAATATTACAGAAAAAATCCGAAAATACTGTTTTGTTCAATCTCTCTTAAGTTAATTTCAAGTTTTAGTGGTTGATTTGCATTTCTTCTAGCCTCAATCTTCTGGTAGCTGAAGTTCAAAAGTAGTCCTGGTTTTGAGTTCAAGTAGGTTTTTTGAGTTTCAATCAAGTCCAGCTTGTTCGGGTCAACTTATTACAGGTGCTGGCTATTCTGCGATGTATTCCTGGGGCTTTGTGAAGGTGTCTTGGTTTTAAAATCGTTCCTGAACCTGCTGCTGAATAGTTGTTGTTTACTACTGCCTGATCTATCCTTCTCGCTTTCCTTTGCAAATTCCACGGTACACAGTTTTGACCACTGATGTAAGCAACCAATTTGGAGTGAATGAATGATGTTTCAGCTTGTGTTCATTTGAATATCTGAAATATTTAGCCTTACTTGTATGAATTATATTAAACCAGTGATTGTGTAATTAGGACTGTTTTATTTAACGTGTAGCAGACTGTTTAATTGGATTGTTTGGGACCGTTTTTTTAACTTGTAGCCTGTTGGCCTAATTCAGTGAACTCCAATGAGCATGTGAACTCTGCAGTCAGTAGTTTAATTTGGTTTAATCTATGGAATTCCATTGGTATTTGTAATAGTTGGATAGCCTAAACATGGTTTGAATATGAAACTGGATTCTGGCCACAAGTAATTCGCTAACCTGAGTAGATTGTATACCTTTCCTATCGTCTCCAAAATCAGACCATTTTGAAATAATTTTAAGTTTAAATCAAAATTCTGTTTGGTACAAGGCTTGCCGGTAAATTTAAGGCTCAATAGCCTTGTTTGTTGATTTTGGGCCTTAGTGACTTAACGAGCGGCCCAGACTCAGGTCAGTTTTCAGTGTTCATTTGGGCCAAGGCCTTGACTAGTAGCATGCTAGTATAACATGGGTGCAAGTGCCCTTCGTTGGGCTCATCTTGACAGCCCAATGGGTGGTTTTGACACAGAATCCGTCTTTGGTTTATTGCAGTCCAATAACGGGTTAATTAGGACCTTCCCTTTGTCATTGGAGACATTAACATAAATTATAGATTGCTGCTTGCCTTTTAGTTAATAAAAGAGATGAGCCTCGCCCAAACGATACAAATAAAGCGCGGGGCCCTCGATAAATGCTTATACTAAAAATATTAGATTTCGGAGTGGGCCGTTTAGCGAATTTCACGGCCTTCCTTAAAGATAATAACGCGTTAGTCTTTTAGGCGCGTATTTTAATAATATTACCTTCCTAAATTTGGGTGCACATTTATGTGACCCAAATCCAAATCTCAACGAAGTCGAAATGTGTTAACAATCACGGGTGCACTGGTGCGACGTGGTTCAAGGCGCATTTTCACGACGTTGCAATTCTTATTAAAAATAGAAATAAAAGCGGTTTAATAATAAAAGCACATAAGTTAGAACACGTTTTGGGATCGGATAAAATCAAATATGACAATTAAGCGACCGTGCTAGAACCACGGAACCCGGGAATGCCTAACACCTTCTCCCGGGTGAACAGAATTCCTTACCTGGATTTCTATGTTCGCGGACTGATAACAGAGTCATCATTTCCTCGGGCCGGGATTCAGCTGGTGATTTGGGACACCCTTAATTTCCCAAGTGGCGACTCTGAAATCTTAATAATAAATCCCGTTCCGATTGTCACTTCAAGTTGGAAATAACTCCCTTTATCATACCCTCTTCCGCGGGGTGTAGGTAAAAAAGGAGGTGTGACAGCTCTGGCGACTCTGCTGGGGATTGTTATGTTTGGCTTTATCTGATTTTCCTACATGTTTCATGCTAAATGTGCAAAATGTTGCTTCTTACCGCTTTGATATTATCTGAATTGTATATAAACTGTGCCGAAACCCTTCTCTTCTCACCTCCGGGGATGTGCTTACTGGTTGAGACTCCCTATTCTGTTAGTGTCAATACCCTGAAATAAGAAAGAGGCCGGACAAGTTACTAAGCTGGATGGCCTTTTGGTTCCCGGTACGTAGCCCCCTCCTCGACTCGAGTTGTCCGCTCGGGTACACAGTCTAGAACCTATACCCAGGCTTTAACCTAGAAGAACTTGACTTCATGCCGGATCCCTAGTAGGAACGCTTATCTGCATCACGTGCATTTTGACTTAGGGGACTCAACACAGGGGTTGGGTCCGTCTAAGGCAGGTGTACCCGGAATAATAGACCATCCTGATGCATCCTACTTGTGCATTTATCTGTTTTGGACTCGCATGCCGACCGACTTTGAATATCTGGGCAATATTGAAAAGAGAGAGAGAAAAGAGAAATATCAGTGTGGAGAGTTAATTACCTATACTAGAAAAAAAAAAACAATGGCCAAGTAGCGCCGAAATGCTGCCGGATTTTTGAGAAAATGAAAGAAAAAGAAGAAAAGCAGTTTTTCTAGTTTGTTTTGTTTGCCAATGGAAAAGTAGAAAGAGTTTTATTTTTCAATTAGTTTAGTTTAATTGTCGCTAAAAGAAAATATAAAAAGAGTCTTGCTTTCAGAAAAGTGAATTTGCCAACAAAAGCAAAAAAAAGGGGTTTTATTTTCAAATTAGGGGTGGTTTCAAAATAGTTAGATTTATTTGACCGAACTACACTGGTTTGATTCTCACCGGATGTGAGATACGTAGGCAACCCTCATCGGGTCCAACCACCCTTTTGCAAAAATAGCCAGAAATACCAAAATTTTAATTTTGTCACAAAATAAGTCGGGTGATGCCATTCTTGTTTAAAATAAGCCGAATGTCCCAAAAGGGCGCCGGAAGGCTGTTTTTGCAAGAACAGCCACCCTGAGTCAGTTTCAACGGTTAGCAGGCACAGCCTTGAAATCTTCTCCCCGAAGTGCTGAAAGGCCGTAACTGCAAAACCGGCCGTTTGTTTTAAAATTGGTAATTTGAACAAAAATAGTGTTATTTGCTTTTCTTTTTTAGGTCAAATAAGTTATTAAATCACCTTAATAAATGTGCAGGATGAGCACGACTCAAAATGAACCCTTTTCAATCATGCATAAAATCCCTTTGGAGTTGCGTCTGTGGTGGAACGATTTGGGCAAAGAAGGGCAAGATGCGGTCAAGAAACATTTGAAAGGGCTTACCGGTTTGTTCGATATTGTGCCTCGGGGAGATATTATAAGGGCATTAGTTACGTGTTGGGACCCAGCACATAATGTGTTCCATTTTTCGGATTTTGAGCTTACCCCGACATTGGAGGAAATAGCTGGCTACATTGGAAAGGATGAGGTTCCGTTGAGGCACAAATACCTGGTTGTTCCCAGAGTTGTAGCTGTACACAAATTTCTAGACTCCTTGAAGATAGTCAGGGCCGTCCGTAACACAGACCTGGCAAATGGTTTTTGTACTCTAAGCTTCATATATCATCGCTATGGTCATATCGGGGGGTTCAACAACCCAGAAAGTAAGATATGTAGCAAAGGAAGCCGCCAGAAGTGGGAGGAACATCGATGTTTCGCCTTTATGGTGGCCTTCTTGGGGCTTTTAGTATTTCCGAGGAAGGATGGGAACATCGATATAAAAATAGCCGGGGTCGTCAGCACGTTAATTACCCAGGCCAAAAGTACACTTGCACCTATGATATTGGCCGACATCTTCCGTGCTCTTACAGCTTGCAAAGCCGGGGAAACTTACTTCGAGGGGTGCAACTTGTTATTACAAATGTGGATGATCGAGCATCTGTGTCATCGCCCTCAGTTTTTGAGCTACGGGTCTCCAGAAAAAACATGCATAGAAGAATTTTACACGAGGACTAAAGGAGCCAAATTGCCGGAAGGAGTCACGGGATGGATAACATATTTCCGGTCCCTCACTGCTAGCCAAATAGAGTGGACACTGGGATGGTTACCCGTTGATGAAATCATATATATGCCGGCAGCTCGACCATATTTCCTTCTAATGGGGCTTAGAAGCATTCAGTCTTACACCCCGTATCGAGTGTTGAGGCAGCTGGGGAGATGCCAGATAGTACCCAAGGATGATGATCTTAGTTTGCAAGTGGTTGAGATTGGCCCTGATGGCCAGTTTCCTAAAGCAATAGTTCGCCAGATTTGGAACGAATGCCAATACTTAAAAAGGGATACTTGCGTACAGGATCGGGCCAAAGGCGAAGTGTCGCCAGGATACCTTGCTTGGTATAGAAGAGAATGTGAGCACGAAAGGCCAGCTAAAAGACCACACGTCCAGGAATTTGCTGAAGCATCGCAAGAACAGTGGGCGTGGTTAGCTAAAGAAAGTGAGTACAGGGCCCGCATAGGAGCGCTGGAAAAACAGGTCCAAGACCTCCGATTTGAAAATAGCTTGCAAGCCGCCGCTGACGAAAGTGAGAGAAAAAGATTGGCCAAAGAGAATGAAGTCCTACGAGCCCAAATCCAAAAGATGAAACTAGAGGCCGACAACCCCGTCAGAAGTGCCAAAGATACAAAGCTTATAGCAAATCTAAGGCAAAAGGTGAATGATTACAGTTTTGACCTCGACAAAGCAGAAAAGGAATTAGTTGGGGTCCGGAGACAATTGGCTAAAAATGCAGAAGAACGGGCTCGCATGGTTAAGCAGTTAAAAGAAGAATATGACAATAAGGTCGCAAGATTAAAGGAAAAGGCCATTGCCGCGGAAAACCGAATGATTAAACAGGTAAAAGACTTCAAAGTCGAGAGAGAACACTGTTATATGGCATTGGCCCAGTTAGAAAGGGACCTGCAGCAACTTCGAGAACAAAGCCAGGCACTTGAGCAGACTTTGGAGGCTAGGGCCCAGCAGATAGGGCGGTTGCTTCAAGAGAAAGGAAGAATCCGAGAGAGAATCTTAACCGTTGCTCATTCTATTACCCGGAAATGCCAGATGTTCGAGAACATGACTCGTACCACCTTCTTTGCATCAGTAATGATACTTGTGAAGCAGATAATGAATGACTTAGACAGACTCCAAGGGGAACTTGCATATAGGCCCACGGCGAGACCGAATGATGTCCCGCGGGCACCAGGAGCTTTAATGTATTCATGATTGTCTTTGAGTCTGCATTTCTTCTTCTACTAGAGTTTGCCTTCTGAGTCTGTATATTTTTTACCAGAGTCTGTATTTCCTTTTCAGACAGTCAGTTGATTGAGTCTGTATTTNCTTTGATGTATTCATGATTGTCTTTGGGTCTGCATTTCTTCTTCTACTAAAGTTTGCCTTTTGAGTCTGTATTTCCTTTTTTTTATGGAGTTAGGTCACTTGGGCTTGTATTTCTTTTTTATTCGAAGTCTGTATTTCCTTTTCTGTATTTTGTGTGAACTAGGATAGGGATTGTGGAGTCTGTAGCTCTTTTTGCATCAGAGTCGGTTTGGAGCCTTTGTAATAGACATAGTTGCTATCAATAAACTTGAAAATTCCCAAAAATATTCTGCTTCTACTTTACATTTATTCTTCACAAACTACGCCTGGTCTGATTCACGCGGGGTCGTGATACGTAGGCAATCTCCATAGGATTCGACCATTTCTAAATAATAAAAGGAAAAACTAAAAGGATTGATACAAATAGGGGAGAAACCAAAGGAAAGAGAATCCAAAAGAGGGAGAGCCAAACAAAGTGAAAAAGGAAAGATAAGAGTAGGAACTAATTGGCAAGAGAAAGAAATGGAAAGCCGAGATGACGCATGTGATTGAACAGCAACATAATAGCAACGTTTGACTGCTTAGGTGCATCCACCCATCAATGTGCGGTTATCTATTTGTTAATGCCCTAACCGCTAACAAGTCGTTGTTGATGAGTCCAGGCAGGTGTTAAGCTGACTGGCATTCTGGCAACCCACCCTTACAACACCCGCTCCAAGGACAAGTCGAAAATGGCCAACCAAGATCTAGAAGCAAGCATTGTTGACCCATCCGGAGAGGAGGAGGCAATGGACATGAATACAATAAGGGAGGAGATGTATAAATTAAAGCAGCAGATGGCCGAAATGTACCAGGCCTGGTCGAAGGGACATCCACCACCAGCCTATCCTGCCAATCCCAATTACCTCCTACCACCAGCTCAACACCAAGATCCTCCCACAGTGAACTCATATCCTGCTCTCCCTACTCACCAGCAATATTATGGAACCACCTCTCAGACACCACCACCACCACCCTCCAAGAAAATTCCATGTCCCCCACCACCAATTGCTCCAGTATTCGTGGCTCCTCCACCCACCGCATTACACAGATCCTCTAGTGAACCTCTGTTCCAAACCCTAATAGCATTGCAAGAATTGTCCTCTCCATGAACCACGATCTCCTGCCGATCCCATTCAAACTTGACCATTTGATGCAAAGTAGACGGTACTGCCTTTGCGGCATGAATCCAGGGCCGTCCCAATAAAAGATTGTAGGAAACACTGACATCGAGCACTTGAAACTCCATATTGAATTCTACAGGTCGTATTGTTAGCTCCAACACAATATCTCCTACTGTGTCCTTCCCTCCGCCGTCAAATCCCCATACACAGATGCTATTTTTATGAATTCTTTCCCTGTCAACTTGCAACTTTTCTAGAGTGGAAAGAGGGCAAATGTTGGCACTAGACCCATTATCAATTAACACCCGAGTCACCACGGAATCTTCACACTTCACTGTGAGGTACAAGGCTCTATTATGTTCAGTTCCTTCCAATGGTAACTCGTCATCAGAAAATGTTACCCTATTCACCTCAAAAATCTTGTTTGCAATCTTCTCAAGATGATTCACAGTAATTTTATCTGGCACATGAGCTTCGTTTAGAATCTTCATCAACGCCCGGCGGTGTTCATCCGAATGGATCAATAAGGACAATAATAAATGTCTTGGGCCTTCATCTTTTTCAGGAACTCTTCAGCTTCTTCTTCAGTAACAGCCCTCTTTGTCGGTGCCGGATTGTCTTTAGCTGCTTTAACCTTTCTCAACTCTTCAGGGGCAAAGCACCTCCCCGATCTAGTCAACCCATGAGTCTCGCACACTTCTTCTTTAATTTCCTTTCCTTGGTACATCACAGTTACCCTGTCATAATTCCACGGGACAGCTTTCTCGCTAACCACGGGCAATTGGGTCACCGGTTTGATGATGACTGGCTCTGTTCGAACGCCTTTTACAACCAACACAGGCTCGACAACTGCTCCTGGTATTGTCACCTTAACAGGCCCTGGCTTTATTACCCTCACTGGTTCACTGACTGTCTGGCCCACTGCGACCAAGGCTTTCTTATCAACCAATTCCTCTTTTGCTTTACTTTCGCTTGCTTTAATCATCATCACAGTCTGCGACGGCTTCTTGTATTCTCCCTTCTGCACTATCTCGATCATGTGAGCCTTATGATGAATTGGTAGTGGATTCTGCGTGATATTGGGAGTCTCCGGAGCCTGCACCTCAATTCTCCGTGTATCAATCAGTTCCTGAATGGCAGTTTTCAGATGCCAACACTTCTCTGTATCATGTCCAGGCGCTCCTGAGCAGTACTCACAATTCACTGAATGGTCCAGGTTCCTTGGGGGAGGGTTTGGTAATTTGGGTTCGATCGGGTTCAACATACCCAACTGCCTCAGTCTGTGGTACAGGCTCGTATAAGATTCTCCCAAGGGAGTAAAAGTCTTCTTCTTCTGCGACCTATCATTCTTATATGCAGGATTGGGATGGAAACTGGTTCCAGCGGCATTTCGGTTGGTTCTTGGGGGTGGGTAAGTGTTTTGGGGAGTGGGTGCGCGCCATTGTGCACGGGTAGGAGGTTGAGGGTATGTCTGGGCATGATGGACGGAGAAATGGGGAGTAGGAGGTGGGTAGTAATGCTGTGGTGGGCCATATGAGGTATGCGGGTAAGCTTGGGGGTGAGGGCGAGGTTGGTGATAATATGGTGATGGACCCCTGGACCAGACC
>NW_017675182.1:67949-73702 GCF_001879085.1 Nicotiana attenuata | reverse complement strand
ATCCCAACACTGAACGTCCCGGCAAACCAAAATAGCACAAATGAACTTAGGGGAAACAGTTAATGGGGGATCGGGGCGTAAATTCCAAAAATGACCGGCAGGAACTTCAATAGTTACGCTCCTCATAGTAGTACTCTTACTTGAAGAGCCCACCTCCGTATGGTGAACAATAGATGGAGGAACAGACAAAGGAGGAGCGATAGAAGGAGGAACATAAGCAACAGTTGATGAAGGTAAAAGAGCAATCATAGGTACGGGAGATGAAGAAGAAGATAAGGGAATTTCATCTAGAATAGGTCCTAAGTTTTCACTACCAAAACCACTAGAAAAAAGTTGATCGATAGACTCACGAGTGTCGTGAGGAGAGACGTCATCATCAGGAATGATAACTGGAGTAATAACAGACTTGGAGGGAGATAGATGAGGGGAAACTTCAGCCTCATCATCAGAGACGATACGTCTCCGGGCTCGAGGTCTCATCACCAAGGAACCTTCATCTTCCTCCTCTGAATCTTCTTCTTCAGTTTCAGTAGTTTTTCTTTTTAAAGAACCCAAGAATACATCTTGGGCTGAAGAGGTGCGAGTACTCAAAGAGTCACGAGCAGCTATGATCGACTCTGCAGTGACCCCACGAATAGCAAATCCTGATAAAAAGAAGGATAAAAGTTAGAACAAAGAAGATATTTAGATACAGACAAGGTAAAATAGAAACCCTTACCATGAGTTTTTACTTTCCAACCATAACGGCTGGAAAGGTTTTTCCACGACCTACCCTCCATTGGAGCGGCCTTCAACAATTTTCCTACCCAACCACGGAAGTTGGGCACGGTTTCCACAACGCCCATGGTTGCTGAGAAAGGAAAAAGAAGCGACATTAGAAAAGGTGATAAAACCTGAAAGGTAAAGGCACGAGGAAGGTTTAACACTTACGTGCAAAGTTCCACTTCTCAGGGAAGGGAACGTTATTTTCACCCACTAAACCAGCAGTGGGGGCAGCAACAAACCGGGCATACCAGCCACGGTCTTTATCGTCCTCGGGGCTCACTAAAACCCTCTTGCTCCTAGCTGCTAGGGTAAAAACGTCGTTGCGAAAAAGCCTAGGGGAATAGAGATGAATTAGGTGGGGAAAAGTAAATTCGGCATCCGCCAAGTTAGTGAGGTGCCTTAAGCAGGCGACAGCCCTCCAAACGATTGGGCCAATTTGACCCAAGCTAACATTAAAAAAGCGACAAAAATCCAGAATAACTGGATCAATGGCTGGTTTAAATCCTAAAGTAAAGGGATACGTATAAATAAAAGAAAATCCAGTAATGTAGGAGGTGATTCTCTGATTTGGATTAGGAATGATGATAGGGAAATCATCACTCCAATGACAATCTCTACGAACTATGGGGATTAAAGGGTCAGTAATTTGAGAAGGATAAGTGTCAACTCGATTTAAAGAGGCGACTTGAGTTCTGAGAGATTCCCTGTCATGGTAAAAAGATAAGTTCGTTGGAACTATTTCTTCCACTAAAGGTTCGCGTAAGGGTTCAGAGGATTCTTTGTTTCTGGAAGAAAACCTTTGAGAATGGGAACCTCCAGTTCTAGAAGAAGGGCCACAACTAGAAGAAGGTGTGAGTGAACTACCACCACGAACAGATCCTAAACTACGGAGTCTACCACCACCACCTCTTCTATGCCTAACGAGAGCATTGGGAAAGCTGTCTAAAATAGGAGTTCTTCTAGGGTTAGGGTTCGGAGAAGCCATGACAAAGAAGAAGAAGTGAATAAAAGTTTTGAAAAAATTAAAGTGTTCAATATGCTTTAAATGGTAGAAGACAAAGATGGAAGTTATATTTAAACCGATGAATGACTGTCAGAAGGAAAGAGTATAGTGATGGAAAGTCCATAATAATAATAACTGACACTTCGTGGACAGGGAATCCGAAAAGAAAGCCTAAGAAAGTGCTGTACAATTGCATGACCAATAAGAAGATGACACGTGTTTAGCGCATTAAATGAAAGTAATAAGTGAAGCGTCAAACTCTGTCAGAGCATTAATGGTGACAAAAATTCTCTCTTAAATGAAATCCACTTCCCAAATATTCAAACTGATGAATAAATGGAAAATGGGGGGACTATCTGTATTGGGAAAAATTATATTTATGTATATGGCGACGTGTCATGACATATAGACTGGTCAAACAGTCAAAGAAATAAGGTTGGTTAACAGATACGAGCAACAACAGATACGAGCAACAGCAGATACGAGTAAATTAAATGGAGGGGGTGCGAGCAGTCATACAAGTAACTCAACGCTCATACATATTCAAGACATTTAAAACTCAAAGATAGTGAAGAATCAAAGAAATGAATCTGACAGCAAAAATGAGCCCAGATACAGCATTTAATGAGTATTAATTATTGGAAACGTTAGAAAATATGTATTTAATGTATATGATTGTATAACGTAACATTTAAAGTCATTAATTTTCCATAATGGCATTATTAGGACAAAGGTAAGGCTCGTATCCCAAAAGAGCTATAAAAAGGGGAGAAACAAACAAACGTAAAGGAGGTGACTATTGAAATATACTTTGATTTACCAGCTTTCATACTTGGCTATTCTAAAATTTCTATCTTTATTTACTTTTTCGATTATCAGTAACCCGATTCTTCTAAATTCTAGCTTTGACTAAAATCCTATTTTTTGGTTAAACACATAGTTATAGACATGAATTGGGAGAGGGCATTAAAAATAAAAAAGACGTACCAATAGTGGTTTGAAATTGTCGCATCTTTGTTTTTGCCTATAATTTGATTAGTACATCTTATTTTGAATAGTAAAATCTTAATCAATTTTGAAGTCCTAAATATTAGGACCTAATTACTATACAGTTTAAATAAGAAAAAATTTAATAACAGTTTATCTCAAAATCTTAAATATTAAAACAAAATATTAAATGAGTATTTTGGTTAGTAACAATTAGGCAAAATCTTACTGACTACAAAAGGTCTCCTAAACTTAAAACGAGAAAAGAGAAATTTTAATATTCTAAAATATAAATAGAGTTAAACGACAAACTTTCCTAGTTTAAGCAAAATTTTATCAACTACAAAAAGAAATCTCCTAAACTAAGAAGAGAATGGAGAAATTTAGTACTCCAAAATATAAATGGAATTAGAAAGACAAACTTTCCCGGCGTGTAGTGAAAGTTTAGGCAAAATTTTATTAACAAAAAATGACTATTCCTAAATTGTAGGGGAATTAATTAAATTACTATACTTAAATATTAATAAAATACTCAAATTACTATGTTGTCCAAGGTGAACCATATATTTTAAAGGATAAAAAAGGCGAACAACATTTTGTTAAGGGCCTTCATAGTAATATATATACTAGCCTTAGGGTACGCGCTTTGCGCGTGTACCCCATATCAATGAATATATAATTTTTTAAAAATCACATAGATAATATTTAAATAATGTCTTTGGTTATAAAACAAAAAATAAATTTCTTGAATGATGAATGTTGATCCCATTTAGCTAATACAACAAAGAAAAAAGATCTTTCTCTATAAAAATCCGTAAATGCTTTATTCTATTTTTAAAGACCTCTTCCGGAATACCTTATGAAAGTTGTTATTGTTTAAGTGATCTAATATTATAAACAAGCAAGTCATGCATAAATATTGTTATCAAGATTCTTTAAAGATTTGTCAAATAAAACCTATTGAATTTTTTTTTTTAAATCTCTTTAGAGATTTGGAATGAAGAGGTTGTCCCTATAGCTCAAGAAAAATTGACAACTACAGTGTAAAATCCAAACACGACTAATATTGAGTTAATATTTTACAAACAGATAACTTACAAATATATAATAAAAATACCCAGAGTTGTCATTGTTGGAATATAAAAAAAAATTAATAAATCCATTTATAATACAAAATATTATCTTCTGTTGTCTTATCCTTAGTATTTCAAGTTGGCATTTTACCAATTTGACTTTAAGTGTTGCACTGTAATTAAATTTTCTCTATTGTCTAATTTTTTCTTAGCGCCAATCTTCTCCTTTATGTAGCCTAAGGGGTCTTTTAAATTCACAAATACGGAAATCAAGTAATAACAAAAATATTTATTAGATATACTTTCGATTAATAAATATTTGATTTATTGAACAAACAATAGATCGAATGTATGGAGTATAATATAAGAAATGTATTTGATTTCTCATATATAAACTTGGAAAAAAAATTTATTTTTAACTTTAACCTTGGTTTTTTAAAAGATTTTTGAATAAGCGCTTTGGAGAAAGTTATTTTTATATTTGATTATTTTATCCTATGATAGCTCTGTATACTAAATTTAAATTCGTTCATGTACATATAAATAATCTTTTAGAAATTTAGTATATAATCTATCTATTTTTTAATAATTTTTTCTTGTATTCTTAAATTGATAATTAGCACATACTCGTATTTGCAAATTCAATATTAGTGCCGATTGCGATTTTGCGAGTACCTGAAATCATGTGCGCACAAGTGTTCTAATACCAACATGGCAGTAAAGTAATAGAAGCCAATCAAAATATCTTATAATTTATTAAAAAATTTTTAAAAGAAATTCTTGAACCAATAATAAGGATTGAACTTATTAAAAAGAATATTTTAATGTACTGACGTATTTTGATCCAATCGAAATTCGCGTACTATCAAAATATTAAGCTAGCAACTTTTTATTTTATTACCATATTTAATCTAGTTAGAATCATCCAATGTTGCAGTTTTTTTATCTAGAGAACTATAGTCCTCTAACAGTAAAATGTTAAATTAGCATGCAATTTAAGGAAATTCACAATCTCAAGGCTCGAAATGTAAAAAAAGAAAAATCATAGTTGAACTTCAATAAAGGCAATACTTTTCAAGACGTACTAAATTAGGAACTGCACCAAAAAGATTGTATAAAATAATTTATGAGATAAGAAGGATTGTTTACGTGAACTAATGAAACTGTTATAATTTCAAATAGATGTTGGGGTGCCATTTACCAAAGGCTACTCTTAAAGGACACAAATTTACGATAGTAATATGTATAATATAATCAATTAAATGAGGTAATAAAATTAAAAAAACCATACCAAATACGAGCAGCTTGAGTTGGTATAATAATTAGTAATTTTAACTATAGAACATAGAACAAAAGCTGTCATAACAATTAGTAATTTTAACTATAAAATATATAACAAAAATAATCTTGAATTTACAAAATCTTCAATTGATATGAGTAGATGCCTAACCAATATTATGTTATGGATGCAATGATCCAAATAACAATTACAATAATTATAAATAAGTCAATTTTCAACTAATGATCATATATGAGATATTATATACAAATATCACAGTTGATAGCTTTTCAATTTGCATTTGTTTATTAAGAATGCACGAACGTCTATTATTGCATAACTTAACAACATGTTATAGGTTAGAAAATTCACCTCATATCATAGGCAAATTTACCTATGTAGATATTGATACTATGAAGAATTTATGATAAAAGAATATAAAAATTGTGGCTTTTTCTATAGAAGTTGTCAGCTACTCCTTATTCTAAATTGTTTTGGTCCTATAATTTTCGAAACCTAAAGAGAAAACACAAAACCTACTATTGATAACCCAAAACTTAAATTGAATCCTAAACCTAAACAAAGAAAAGACCCACCGTAAGTAACAATGAAAATAAAAGACACGATATAAATTAAGAATCCTAAA